>NW_027045311.1:0-105000 GCF_963576615.1 Watersipora subatra
TAGACGCGGGACTTAGACGCGGGACTTAGACGCGGGACTTAGACGCGGGACTTAGACGCGGGACTTAGACGCGGGACTTAGACGCGGGACTTAGACTTAGACTTAGACGCGGGACTTAGACGCGGGACTTAGACTTAGACGCGGGACTTAGACGCGGGACTTAGACGCGGGACTTAGACGCGGGACTTAGACTTAGACGCGGGACTTAGACGCGGGACTTAGACTTAGACGCGGGACTTAGACGCGGGACTTAGACTTAGACGCGGGACTTAGACGCGGGACTTAGACTTAGACGCGGGACTTAGACGCGGGACTTAGACTTAGACGCGGGACTTAGACGCGGGACTTAGACTTAGACGCGGGACTTAGACGCGGGACTTAGACTTAGACGCGGGACTTAGACGCGGGACTTAGACTTAGACGCGGGACTTAGACGCGGGACTTAGACTTAGACGCGGGACTTAGACGCGGGACTTAGACTTAGACGCGGGACTTAGACGCGGGACTTAGACTTAGACGCGGGACTTAGACGCGGGACTTAGACTTAGACTTAGACTTAGACTTAGACTTAGACGCGGGACTTAGACGCGGGACTTAGACTTAGACGCGGGACTTAGACTTAGACTTAGACTTAGACGCGGGACTTAGACTTAGACTTAGACTTAGACGCGGGACTTAGACGCGGGACTTAGACTTAGACGCGGGACTTAGACGCGGGACTTAGACTTAGACGCGGGACTTAGACTTAGACTTAGACTTAGACTTAGACTTAGACTTAGACTTAGACTTAGACTTAGACTTAGACTTAGACTTAGACTTAGACTTAGACTTAGACTTAGACTTAGACTTAGACTTAGACTTAGACTTAGACTTAGACTTAGACTTAGACTTAGACTTAGACTTAGACTTAGACTTAGACTTAGACTTAGACTTAGACTTAGACTTAGACTTAGACTTAGACTTAGACTTAGACTTAGACTTAGACTTAGACTTAGACTTAGACTTAGACTTAGACTTAGACTTAGACTTAGACTTAGACTTAGACTTAGACTTAGACTTAGACTTAGACTTAGACTTAGACTTAGACTTAGACTTAGACTTAGACTTAGACTTAGACTTAGACTTAGACTTAGACTTAGACTTAGACTTAGACTTAGACTTAGACTTAGACTTAGACTTAGACTTAGACTTAGACTTAGACTTAGACTTAGACTTAGACTTAGACTTAGACTTAGACTTAGACTTAGACTTAGACTTAGACTTAGACTTAGACTTAGACTTAGACTTAGACTTAGACTTAGACTTAGACTTAGACTTAGACTTAGACTTAGACTTAGACTTAGACTTAGACTTAGACTTAGACTTAGACTTAGACTTAGACTTAGACTTAGACTTAGACTTAGACTTAGACTTAGACGCGGGACTTAGACTTAGACGCGGGACTTAGACTTAGACTTAGACTTAGACTTAGACTTAGACGCGGGACTTAGACTTAGACTTAGACTTAGACTTAGACTTAGACTTAGACTTAGACTTAGACGCGGGACTTAGACTTAGACTTAGACTTAGACTTAGACTTAGACTTAGACTTAGACTTAGACTTAGACTTAGACTTAGACTTAGACTTAGACTTAGACTTAGACTTAGACTTAGACTTAGACTTAGACTTAGACTTAGACTTAGACTTAGACTTAGACTTAGACTTAGACTTAGACTTAGACTTAGACTTAGACTTAGACTTAGACTTAGACTTAGACTTAGACTTAGACTTAGACTTAGACTTAGACTTAGACTTAGACTTAGACTTAGACTTAGACTTAGACTTAGACTTAGACTTAGACTTAGACTTAGACTTAGACTTAGACTTAGACTTAGACTTAGACTTAGACTTAGACTTAGACTTAGACTTAGACTTAGACTTAGACTTAGACTTAGACTTAGACTTAGACTTAGACTTAGACTTAGACTTAGACTTAGACTTAGACTTAGACTTAGACTTAGACTTAGACTTAGACTTAGACTTAGACTTAGACTTAGACTTAGACTTAGACTTAGACTTAGACTTAGACTTAGACTTAGACTTAGACTTAGACTTAGACTTAGACTTAGACTTAGACTTAGACTTAGACTTAGACTTAGACTTAGACTTAGACTTAGACTTAGACTTAGACTTAGACTTAGACTTAGACTTAGACTTAGACTTAGACTTAGACTTAGACTGCGGAAAAACAGGACCAAAAAGGTATCTAATAAAATAGAGTGTCGTATACCTAGAGTGCGCTCTATAGCGTTTCGGGACAGTGGAGGAAAAACAGGACCAAAAAGGTATCTAATAAAATAGAGTGTCGTATACCTAGAGTGCGCTCTATAGCGTTTCGGGACAGTGGAGGAAAAACAGGACCAAAAAGGTATCTATTAAAATAGAGTGTCGTATACCTAGAGTGCGCTCTATAGCGTTTCGGGACAGTGGAGGAAAAACAGGACCAAAAAGGTGTCTAATAAAATAGAGTGTCGTATACCTAGAGTGCGCTCTATAGCGTTTCGAGACAGTGGAGGAAAAACAGGACCAAAAAGGTATCTAATAAAATAGAGTGTCGTATACCTAGAGTGCGCTCTATAGCGTTTCGGGACAGTGGAGGAAAAACAGGACCAAAAAGGTATCTAATAAAATAGAGTGTCGTATACCTAGAGTGCGCTCTATAGCGTTTCGGGACAGTGGAGGAAAAACAGGACCAAAAAGGTATCTAATAAAATAGAGTGTCGTATACCTAGAGTGCGCTCTATAGCGTTTCGGGACAGTGGAGGAAAAACAGGACCAAAAAGGTATCTAATAAAATAGAGTGTCGTATACCTAGAGTGCGCTCTATAGCGTTTCGGGACAGTGGAGGAAAAACAGGACCAAAAAGGTATGTAATAAAATAGAGTGTCATATACCTAGAGTACGCTCTATAGCGTTTCGGGACAGTGGAGGAAAAACAGGACCAAAAAGGTATCTAATAAAATAGAGTGTCATATACCTAGAGTACGCTCTATAGCGTTTCGGGACAGTGGAGGAAAAACAGGACCAAAAAGGTATCTAATAAAATAGAGTGTCATATACCTAGAGTACGCTCTATAGCGTTTCGGGACAGTGGAGGAAAAACAGGACCAAAAAGGTATCTAATAAAATAGAGTGTCATATACCTAGAGTACGCTCTATAGCGTTTCGGGACAGTGGGGGAAAAACAGGACCAAAAAGGTATCTAATAAAATAGAGTGTCATATACCTAGAATACGCTCTATAGCGTTTCGGGATAGTGGGGGAAAAACAGGACCAAAAAGGTATCTATTAAAATAGAGTGTCATATACCTAGAATACGCTCTATAGCGTTTCGGGATAGTGGGGGAAAAACAGGACCAAAAAGGTATCTATTAAAATAGAGTGTCATATACCTACAGTACGCTCTATAGCGTTCCGGGACAGTGGGGGAAAAACAAGACCAAAAAGATATCTAGTAAAATAGAGTGTCATATACCTAGAGTACGCTCTATAGCGTTTCGGGACAGTGGGGGAAAAACAAGACCAAAAAGATATCTAGTAAAATAGAGTGTCATATACCTAGAGTACGCTTTATAGCGTTTCGGGACAGTGGGGGAAAAACAAGACCAAAAAGATATCTAGTAAAATAGAGTGTCATATACCTAGAGTACGCTTTATAGCGTTTCGGGACAGTGGGGGAAAAACAAGACCAAAAAGATATCTAGTAAAATAGAGTGTCATATACCTAGAGTACGCTTTATAGCGTTTCGGGACAGTGGGGGAAAAACAAGACCAAAAAGATATCTAGTAAAATAGAGTGTCATATACCTAGAGTACGCTTTATAGCGTTTCGGGACAGTGGGGGAAAAACAAGACCAAAAAGATCTAGTAAAATAGAGTGTCATTGAAGAGGCTTGAGTAATACAAAAAAACCGCTCAACAAGGGCGGCTATCTGACTGTTATAAAAACCCATTGCAAAATTAAAAACTTAGAATTCGCTACAGACTTAGAGTTTGCTACAAACTTAGAATTCGCTGCAGACTTAGAATTCGCTATAGACTTAGAATTCGCTATAGACTTAGAATTGGCTATAGACTTAGAATTCGCTATAGACTTAGAATTGGCTATAGACTTAGAATTGGCTATAGACTTAGAATTGGCTATAGACTTAGAATTCGCTATAGACTTAGAATTGGCTATAGACTTAGAATTCGCTATAGACTTAGAATTCGCTATAGACTTAGAATTCGCTATAGACTTAGAATTCGCTATAGACTTAGAATTCTCTATAGACTTAGAATTCGCTATAGACTTAGAATTCGCTATAGACTTAGAATTCGCTATAGACTTAGAATTCGCTATAGACTTAGAATTCGCTATAGACTTAGAATTTGCTATAGACTTAGAATTCGCTATAGACTTAGAATTCGCTATAGACTTAGAATTCGTTATAGACTTAGAATTCGCTATAGACTTAATTTCGCTATAGACTTAAATTCGCTATAGACTTAAATTCGCTATAGACTTAGAATTCGCTATAGGCTTAGAATTCGCTATAGACTTAGAATTCGCTATAGACTTAGAATTCGCTAAAGACTTAGAATTCGCTAAAGACCTAGAATTCGCTAAATACCTAGAATTCGCTATGGACTTAAAATTCGCTATAGACTTAGAATTCGCTGCAGACTTAAATTGGCTATAGACTTAGAATTGGCTATAAACTCAGAATTGGCTATAGACTTAGAATTCGCTATAGACTTAGAATTCGCTATAGACTTAGAATTCGCTATAGACTTAGAATTCGCTATAGACTTAGAATTCGCTATAGACTTAGAATTGGCTATAGACTTAGAGTTGGCTATAGACTTAGAGTTGGCTATAGACTTAGAATTGGCCTGTTCCAATTGTGATAACAAAAGGCATTTAGCAATACCAAAAAATTTGTAGGCCACCATAGACTGTCAGAACAAAAGTCAGCGATTGGTGACCTATAATCAACCCACTGGCCTAATGAAAAGCGAATATTCCTAAATCAACTATAACCCTACACATCAAAGCAATACAAACTCCAAATCAACTTCTGAAACCGTAAATGGTTGCCATTAACATGTAAGGAGCACCGTTGAAATACCAGTAACCTTAAAAATAAATGCGAAAATTAAAAAAAATTAACTTTAAAAACAATAACAAGCAACAACGTACGATCGACGTATAACAACGACGTATCGACGAGCAATATCGATCGAACAAACGACGAACGGTTGACAAACGAGCAAACGATCGGCGGCGGAACGAACTAGCGTGAGATAAAAATCACAGGAGTAGAAAAGTCAAAAAACACTGACACCAACAAAACAAGAGACAATTTACTTTATTACTAAATTATTACAAGCAACATGTTTTTGAAATTTTGCTGAGCACAGAACACTTCATAGCATTTATACAACGTACCTTTTTTCTCAAAAACAGCTTTGAGAATAAACAGGAGGAAGCTACTTCACCTTCAGAGATACAACTTCTTTACCACTTGCATGGATTCTTTATGAGTCTCCAACTACTTCTGTTATACCATATCAGCAGTTTCTCTCATAAAGCATACAACTGAGTTGAGTTGCCAAGAGATTAGGCAAAGTGAATACAAAAGCATGCGAACTAATCAGACGAGCTATGACAGTTATTAGCAACTCATGAAAAAATGTGCCAGATATCTACTTTTATAAAGCATTTTACATGTACATTATTGCCGCAGTATGACATGCCGTTTCTCAAATTTATGCAGACAATATAGTTTTCCAAAACAACGAAGACAATTTAAATTGGCGACTTTTTCAAGTCTGACAAACAAGACATAGTGTTGCTTAACCAACCAAGTTTAAAAATGTTTTTGTCGCAGTCAAACTTTACAACTTAAAAATGTTTTAATTTTCAAATAATACTACCGGGCTGCCTTGATGTTTGGATAAAATAAACGAGATACATTGTAGCGTAAAAATCTGAGAAAAAAATTTATGAAAAAAGAAAATTGAAAAAAAGCATTGAATAACTATCCTTTGTGGTGGATTGAAACACCATTTTGCAACGTAACAAAGAAAAAGGGTCAGCCACGCCATCTTTACAGCAATGATTTGGTTTTTTAGTAAAACAGTAGCAAATTGGTTAACTTTGTAAAACTATCAAACCTTTTGAACATAAACATTTAACAATCATCTTTAATTTTAAACAACACTAACTTTATGCAAGTAGTAATAAAACGAAGTGGCAAGTTTCCAGCCACATTTGTCATCAGCTCTATCATGCAATATGACAAAATAATTGTACTCAAAGAGAATTTTTAGCGTAAGCAACAAACAAAAGGCTTTTGCGTTGATTTTTTAGTGAAAGTGAAAATAATGGCCCTAAAAATATTGTTTAGCATTTCAAAATATATATAACGTTGCTTACCTAGCTGACTTCTTCAATCACTTTGTAGGAAAAGCTTACTTGAGACTGCACTATTGTCTCCAGTGTGCATTGCTGTCAACTTTCAGTCATGGTAATTCCATTCTCACAAGCAAATCTGGTCCGAGTATTATAGGTCTACTTTTTTGCGATCATCAAAATTGCAAAACTACATATAAATGATGTCAATCAGTCAATCGGTTTGACAGCAGGTTATTGGCTAATGGGTTAGTTCTGTTTGCTCTTCAGCGTATTGATGATGATGGATTTACGTAGTGGTTTATCTTGTCATCTTGTTTAGCAAAAGCACCATCTTCTTCATGTCAACGAATGTAGGATTGAGCTATCTGTAGAAAATATTGACTTGAGACTTTATCTTGCGCCTTGTTTCGAGTTGTCCGGTGTGTTGCATGTGATAGAACATGCCACTTTCTTTCTGTATGATTAGATTTATTCTGAGCTAGTCTGTTGCATTCTTTGGCTGTTGACGACGAGGTAAAAGGTTCTGTGCTACTAGCCTTCTTATGAAAATACTTTTCGTCTTTATATCTGTATAGAGTTCTTTTGACTTCAAGTCACTTTTCCTCTTCTGCGAAACTTTCCTCAACAAATACAAATCTCAAATATGTTAGTCATGAGTCAAAACAAGGATTTTTAAAATCTATAAAATTACCAAGCTAGAAATAGGCTAAATACATTTTTCGACAGCTGTCAATAGAAATGTTGGACAAATTTAAATACAGCTAACATTGAAGAGGCATGATTAAATTGTTTTAGCATTTCATCAATGTTTAAACATCTTCATAGTGGTTTGTCAGAAATTTGTCTGGCAAGATATTGAGAAGAGAAAAAACTTCAATTCAAATCCGAACACTAAAACCTAATTAGAAAGACCGCACAATAAAATAACTTGACCACCTAGATAGACGTACCAAATAGAAACACCTGACCAACAAAAACTAAATGGCATAAGCCATCAAGGGAAACTAAAGTTCAAACAAACACAAGCCATCAACAAACTGAAACAACCGACCAATAAAACAAAAGGAGCAAGAAGTCAAACAGGCACTGCACCGACACTTAACAATCAACGTGGAAGCCAAAACCTAAAACCGACAACCCCACCAAGACACTAAAACCAATGATAAAAGCAAACATCAACAAGACACCGAAACTGAATCTTATTAGCCTCCTGCCGCAAAGGGAACGTAAAACAGCATTTCTACTTTTCCAACTTTGATTTCTGCTTGCGGTCTTTCTAATAAGGTAACAGTATGTCATATATAACATTTACTTCTACTCTTTTTCTCATATTTCTACCAGAACACCAAAATTACTAACTGTGCCATTAGAACCAAAAGTGATGATTAGAGTTCCCTGCAAAGCATATAACTTGAAATAAAAAAACTATTACATATGACGGCTAAGCGAAGAGCAACAAATTAAAGCTTACCGACCTTAGAAACCTTAGTCATGAAGTCCGTCGTTAAAGATTACAAAGTGTAAACTGTATTGTAGGCATTATCCTGTGTTGATCTCGGACACTAGTTTAGCGGTTCACTTAAATAACTTATGCCAGCGTTATAAGTTTGGCAATTGAGTTCACATGGTAAAATAATCGTATATTATCGACCCTTCAACGCTACAGGGTTGTGATGAACTCTTCCTTAAAGCACGTTCCCTCTCCGAGTCCAACGATGATGTGAATCTCAATTAGCCCAGCGCTGTCTTTTATATGATTCCAGCCTCAGATAGAACAATAGAGTTCTATTGAGAGAGGATTAGAGTTCAAGTGTGAGTTTGAGTTCCAACTTGAGTCAATGGATTAGGCTAATTAACGACTAGGTGAGATTGTTTGGCAGACGCCTGGTGCCAAAGGGATTATATTAACTGACTGACACAGGTGATGTTTGCCTAAAAACTTTTATACAAAGTGTGAAATACCTACCTTTTTGTTACTCTGCAACGGCTCATCTGACCGTCTTTAAAGCCAAAGACCTTATGGCAACCTAACACTTATCACAAAATAAAGTTCAAAATAGCATAAACAAGTTGTATGATTTGATTACTTTAATAATTGCTCTAAGAGATAATAAAAAGTTAACCCAAGATTAACTTGAAAAATTGGTGTAATTTAAATTGCTTTTACACCAATTGGCCTAAACTGTATGGTAAATAATATGTTGTATGATGAGCCTTGTATAACTGTAGTCACTTATCAGCCCTGTTTACAAAATCCAAAAATCAAAGTTCCAAAATTATTGTATAAATCGAGATAAAAGATGATTCTCGAACAGTCAGTAGGACAGTTTAGATCAATACTTAGAAATATGATAAGAAACCCCAAACATAAACAGAGTTTTCATGAAAAGTTTGTTTATTGCAAACCCTAGAACATCTCAAATTTACAATGCTAACATACTTCACATATAATTTACATATAAAAACAATTTTTCATAATCAAAGAATTTGGTCATCAAAGACTGCAAGAAATTTAAAATTTACATCATGCTATAGTAACCGAATTATGAAAGTAATTGTAGTAATTTTAAAAACTATCGAAAAAGTCAAAATGGCTGTTATATTTTCATGATTGAGTTATTAAACACGCATGCATGTTTTAAACAGTTTCTTCAAAGTCAAGATTACAAGTTTGTTGCGGTAAACCTTTTAGAGCTCACAAAAAGGAGGATAAAACAGTTTTCTCTTATTATATAGGATTCAATCAAATTTGAGATTAGCGTAGAGTTGAATAAACGTTGCATTAGGAAAATACCAAGAAAATGATCATGTTAGGCCATAGTGTGTCATCTAATGTAAATTATGTGCCAGTAGTATTTATATCACGGTGTACCTGGAAACAACACTCCGTATTAATGAAAAATGCCTCCGGCAAATACGCAAAGGGCAGTGTGTTCAATACCCATCCATGGCAATATTTTATGCAAAGCGCATAGAATCAGTTCAGACCGACTTATGAACACAGCAATTGTATTTACATAAGAGGTTTTTCTGTGAAAATCAAACTGTTAGCAATTTAATTTTGACCAAACACATCTCAAAAAATCATCTTGATTGTTGTTTTTGAACTTGTTCAGGTAAATGCTTTTCAACATGTTTATTTGTGTGCTTTGAAAAAGGGTGTAGCGAAAATAAATAATGAATGGAATTGGTTCTATTAGTGCTATTTAAAGTTGCCACTTTCAATGAGAGTTTAAGCTCGAGATGTTTGAGTCAGATTTTTAACATCAAAAGGAGAAAGTTTTGCAGACGAGTCGTGCCATTAAGTATTAAAACAACTCATTATCACATGTCGTCTGCTTAAACTATTGTTTCGAAATACGTATAGGAATTATGACAAGCCTCTCCGGCACTCCGCGAGTTCTAGTCGTTTTATGAAATCGATTAGAGAGTTGAAATAGTACAAAAAGTGTTTCAATGGATTAGTTAACATTTATTGAAAAATGTACGCTACTTCAGTTTGTCGAACACACTTTAAATTAATATGTCTAATGCATCGCAAGGTCTGTTACCACTTCATGTTAGATTGCGATGAATAAAGCCTTTTCAAGTTTTACAATTACAAATAACTTTTGGCCACCTGACTATTAAAGCTACAATAAGGTACAAAACTGCATAATTCAAAAATTGTTATTCGATCTTCTTATTATAGATTTTTTTACATAAGACAGTTTAACATTTTTCAATAAACTTGTGCAGACGTACTTGAAAAGGTACGCTACCGCAGCTTACAGAGAACTCTTTACAATAAATTGTCTAACGCATTGCGATTTCAATCAGCATTTCATTTCACGGCGCAACGAATATCATTCACTCTAAGTTATACGACTGCAAAAAACTTTTGGCCATGTAACTTTTAAAACTACAATAAGGTACAAAATGGCATAATTCTAATTTCATTAATAATACCTTTTATTAATGATTTTCTCCACATTATATATTTTAAACTACATGTATGTTAACATGATCTACTCTTGTTTTTTTTTCAAGTTTGCGCATGTTTGGGGCTAACCTACGCGATACAAACTCTGCTGAAAATCAAGCCTCAGTGAAACTTAGGTGAGTATTTTCTTTGTTTACACAGTAAAAAGTTAAAGCCAAAATTGGGTTGTTCAAATGGAATTAAAAGATATTTTTCAAAAGTCAGTCTAACTATTTAAATTAATCAATAAAAATTTCGTAAGAAAATACATTTATAAACCTACTTTTTCATAAACTAAGAATTTGGTCATCGAAGGCTGCACTACATTTGAAAATTGCAATGCGTTATATTAAAACAATTTGGAAAATTTGCAGTAATTTTAAAAACTATCGAAAAAGTCAAAATGGCTGTTAGATTTTCATAATTGAGCTATTAAACACGCATGCATGTTTTAAAAAGTTTCTTTAAAGTCAAGATTACAAGTTTGTTGCGGTAAACCCTTAGAGCTCACAAAAAGGAGGATAAAACAATTTTCTCCTATTATATAGGATTCAATCAAAATTGAGATCAGCGTAGAGTTGAATAAACGTTGCATTAGGAAGATACCAAGAAAATGATCATGTTAGGCTATTGTGTGTCATCTAATGTAAATTATGTGCCAGTAGTATTTATATCACGGTGCGCCTGGAAAGAATACGCCGTATTAACGAAAAATGTCACCGGCATATACGCAAAGGGCTGTGTGTTCAATACTCATCCATGGCAATATCTTTTTCAAAGCTTGTAGAATCAGTTCAGACCGACTTATAAACACAGTAATTGTATTTACATAAGGGGTTTTTCTGTGGAAATCAAACTGTTAGCAATTTAATTTTGATCAGACACATCTCAAAAAATCATCTTGATAGTTGTTTTTGAAGTTGTTCAGGTAATTGCTTTCCAACATGTCTATTTGTTTGCTTTGAAAATGGGTGTAGCAAAAATAAACAATGATTAGATTTGGTTTTATTAGTGCTATTTAAAAATGCCACTTTCAATGAGTGCTTAAGCTCGAGATGTTTGAGTCAGATTCCTAGCATCAAAAGGAGAAAGTTTTGCAGACGACTCGTGCCATTAAGTATTAGAACAACTCATTATCACCTGTCGTCTGCTTAAACTATTGTTTCGAAATACATATAGGACTTATAACAAGCCTCTCCGGCACTCCGCGAGTTCTAGTCGTTATATCAAATCGATTAGAGAGTTGAAATAGTACAAAAAGTGTTTCAACGGATTAGTTCAGATTTATTGAAAAATGTATGCTACCTCAGTTTGTCAAAAACAATTTAAATTAATATGCCTAATGCATCGCAAGATCATTTACCACTTCATGTTACAGCGCGATGAATACGAGCCTTTTCAAGTTTTACAACTACAAATAACTTTTGGCCACCTGACTATGAAAGCTACAATAAGGTACAAAATTGCATAATCCAAAATTTGTTATTCGATCTTCTTATTATAGATTATTTTACATGAGACAGTTTAACGTTTTTCAATAAACTTGTGCAGACGTGTTTAAAAATGTACGCTACCGCAGCTTACAGAGAACTCTTTACAATAAATTGTCTAACGCAATGCGATTTCAATCAGCATTTCATTTCACGGCGCGACGAATATCATTCACTCTAAATTATACGACTGCAAAAAACTTTTGGCCAAGGAACTTTTAAAACTACAATAAGGTGCAAAATGGCATAATTCTAAGTTGATTATTAATACTTTTTATTAATGATTTTTCCCACATTATGAATTTTAAACTATGTTAACGCGATCTACTCTTGTTTTTTACTAGTTAGCAAATTTTGGGGTTAACTTACGCAGTATACACTCTGTTGAAAATCAAGCCTCAATAAAATTTAGGTGAGTAAGTTCTTTGTTAACACAGTCAAAAGTCAAAGCCAAAATAAGGTTGTTCAAATGGAATTAAAAGATATTTTACAAATTTCAGTCAAACTATTTAGATTAATCAATAAAAATATCGTAAGAAAATACATTTTTAAACCTACTTTTTCATAAATTAAGAATTTGGTCATCGAAGGCTGCAGTACATTTGAAAATTGCAATGCGTTATATTAAAACAATTTGGAAAGTTTGCAGTAATTTCAAAAACTGTCGAAAAAGTCAAAATGGCTGTTATATTTTCATGATTGAGTTTTTAAACACGCATGCGTGTTTTAAAAAGTTTCTTCAAAGTCAAGATTACAAGTTTGTTGCGGTAAACCTTTTAGAGCTCACAAAAAGGAGGATAAAACAGTTTTCTCTTATTATATAGGATTTAATCAAATTTGAGATCAGCGTAGATTTGAATAAACGTTGCATTAGGAAGATACCAAGAAAATGATCGTGTTAGGCTATTGTGTGTCATCTAATGTAAATTATGTGCCAGTAGTATTTATATCACGGTGCACCTGGAAACAATACGCCGTATTAATGAAAAATGTCACCGGCAAATACACAAAGGGCTGTGTGTTCAATACCCATCCATGCCAATATCTTTTTCAAAGCTTGTAGAATCAGTTCAGACCGACTTATAAACACAGTAATTGTATTTACATAAGGGGTTTTTCTGTAGAAATCAAACTGTTAGCAATTTAATTTTGATCAGACGCATCTCAAAAAATCATCTTGATAGTTGTTTTTGAAGTTGTTCAGGTAATTGCTTTCCATCATGTCTATTTGTTTGCTTTGAAAATGGGTGTAGCAAAAATAAACAACGAATAGATTTGGTTTTATTAGTGCTATTTAAAATTGCCACTTTCAATGTGTGCTTAAGCTCGAGATGTTTGAGTCAGATTCCTAACATCAAAAGGAGAAAGTTTTGCAGACGACTCGTGCCATTAATTATTAGAATAACTCATTATCACCTGTCGTCTGCTTAAACTATTGTTTCGAAATACATACAAGAATTATAACAAGCCTCTCCGGCACTCCGCCAGTTCTAGTCATTTTATGAAATCGATTAGAGAGTTGAAATAGTACAAAAAGTGTTTCAACGGATTAGTTCAGATTTATTGAAAAATGTATGCTACCTCAGTTTGTCAAAAACAATTTAAATTAATATGCCTAATGCATCGCAAGATCATTTACCACTTCATGTTACAGCGCGATGAATACGAGCCTTTTCAAGTTTTACAACTACAAATAACTTTTGGCCACCTGACTATGAAAGCTACAATAAGGTACAAAATTGCATAATCCAAAATTTGTTATTCGATCTTCTTATTATAGATTATTTTACATGAGACAGTTTAACGTTTTTCAATAAACTTGTGCAGACGTGTTTAAAAATGTACGCTACCGCAGCTTACAGAGAACTCTTTACAATAAATTGTCTAACGCAATGCGATTTCAATCAGCATTTCATTTCACGGCGCGACGAATATCATTCACTCTAAGTTATACGACTGCAAAAAACTTTTGGCCAAGGAACTTTTAAAACTACAATAAGGTGAAAAATGGCATAATTCTAAGTTGATTATTAATACTTTTTATTAATGATTTTTCCCACATTATGAATTTTAAACTATGTTAACGCGATCTACTCTTGTTTTTTACTAGTTAGAAAATTTTGGGGTTAACTTACGCAGTATACACTCTGTTGAAAATCAAGCCTCAATAAAATTTAGGTGAGTAAGTTCTTTGTTAACACAGTCAAAAGTCAAAGCCAAAATAGGGTTGTTCAAATGGAATTAAAAGATATTTTACAAATTTCAGTCAAACTAATTAGATTAATCAATAAAAATATCGTAAGAAAATACATTTTTAAACCTACTTTTTCATAAATTAAGAATTTGGTCATCGAAGGCTGCAGTACATTTGAAAATTGCAATGCGTTATATTAAAACAATTTGGAAAGTTTGCAGTAATTTCAAAAACTGTCGAAAAAGTCAAAATGGCTGTTATATTTTCATGATTGAGTTTTTAAACACGCATGCGTGTTTTAAAAAGTTTCTTCAAAGTCAAGATTACAAGTTTGTTGCGGTAAACCTTTTAGAGCTCACAAAAAGGAGGATAAAACAGTTTTCTTTTATTATATAGGATTTAATCAAATTTGAGATCAGCGTAGATTTGAATAAACGTTGCATTAGGAAGATACCAAGAAAATGATCGTGTTAGGCTATTGTGTGTCATCTAATGTAAATTATGTGCCAGTAGTATTTATATCACGGTGCACTTGGAAACAATACGCCGTATTAATGAAAAATGTCACCGGCAAATACACAAAGGGCTGTGTGTTCAATACCCATCCATGGCAATATCTTTTTCAAAGCTCGTAGAATCAGTTCAAACCGACTTATAAACACAGTAATTGTATTTACATAAGGGGTTTTTCTGTAGAAATCAAACTGTTAGCAATTTAATTTTGATCAGACGCATCTCAAAAAATCATCTTGATAGTTGGTTTTGAAGTTGTTCAGGTAATTGCTTTCCATCATGTCTATTTGTTTGCTTTGAAAATGGGTGTAGCAAAAATAAACAACGAATAGATTTGGTTTTATTAGTGCTATTTAAAATTGCCACTTTCAATGTGTGCTTAAGCTCGAGATGTTTGAGTCAGATTCCTAACATCAAAAGGAGAAAGTTTTGCAGACGACTCGTGCCATTAATTATTAGAATAACTCATTATCACCTGTCGTCTGCTTAAACTATTGTTTCGAAATACATATAAGAATTATAACAAGCCTCTCCGGCACTCCGCCAGTTCTAGTCATTTTATGAAATCGATTAGAGAGTTGAAATAGTACAAAAAGTGTTTCAACGGATTAGTTCAGATTTATTGAAAAATGTATGCTACCTCAGTTTGTCAAAAACAATTTAAATTAATATGCCTAATGCATCGCAAGATCATTTACCACTTCATGTTACAGCGCGATGAATACGAGCCTTTTCAAGTTTTACAACTACAAATAACTTTTGGCCACCTGACTATGAAAGCTACAATAAGGTACAAAATTGCATAATCCAAAATTTGTTATTCGATCTTCTTATTATAGATTATTTTACATGAGACAGTTTAACGTTTTTCAATAAACTTGTGCAGACGTGTTTAAAAATGTACGCTACCGCAGCTTACAGAGAACTCTTTACAATAAATTGTCTAACGCAATGCGATTTCAATCAGCATTTCATTTGACGGCGCGACGAATATCATTCACTCTAAGTTATACGACTGCAAAAAACTTTTGGCCAAGGAACTTTTAAAACTACAATAAGGTGCAAAATGGCATAATTCTAAGTTGATTATTAATAACTTTTATTAATGATTTTTCCCACATTATGTATTTTAAACTATGTTAACGCGATCTACTCTTGTTTTTTACTAGTTAGCAAATTTTGGGGTTAACTTACGCAGTATAAACTCTGCTGAAAATCAAGCCTCAATAAAATTTAGGTGAGTAAGTTCTTTGTTAACACAGTCAAAAGTCAAAGCCAAAATAGGGTTGTTCAAATGGAATTAAAAGATATTTTACAAATTTCAGTCAAACTAATTAGATTAATCAATAAAAATATCGTAAGAAAATACATTTTTAAACCTACTTTTTCATAAATTAAGAATTTGGTCATCGAAGGCTGCAGTACATTTGAAAATTGCAATGCGTTATATTAAAACAATTTAGAAATTTTGCAGCAATTTTAAAAACTATCGAAAAAGTCAAAATGGCTGTTATATTTTCATGATTGAGTTTTTAAACACGCATGCGTGTTTTAAAAAGTTTCTTCAAAGTCAAGATTACAAGTTTGTTGCGGTAAACCTTTTAGAGCTCACAAAAAGGAGGATAAAACAGTTTTCTTTTATTATATAGGATTTAATCAAATTTGAGATCAGCGTAGATTTGAATAAACGTTGCATTAGGAAGATACCAAGAAAATGATCGTGTTAGGCTATTGTGTGTCATCTAATGTAAATTATGTGCCAGTAGTATTTATATCACGGTGCACTTGGAAACAATACGCCGTATTAATGAAAAATGTCACCGGCAAATACACAAAGGGCTGTGTGTTCAATACCCATCCATGGCAATATCTTTTTCAAAGCTTGTAGAATCAGTTCAAACCGACTTATAAACACAGTAATTGTATTTACATAAGGGGTTTTTCTGTAGAAATCAAACTGTTAGCAATTTAATTTTGATCAGACGCATCTCAAAAAATCATCTTGATAGTTGGTTTTGAAGTTGTTCAGGTAATTGCTTTCCATCATGTCTATTTGTTTGCTTTGAAAATGGGTGTAGCAAAAATAAACAACGAATAGATTTGGTTTTATTAGTGCTATTTAAAATTGCCACTTTCAATGTGTGCTTAAGCTCGAGATGTTTGAGTCAGATTCCTAACATCAAAAGGAGAAAGTTTTGCAGACGACTCGTGCCATTAATTATTAGAATAACTCATTATCACCTGTCGTCTGCTTAAACTATTGTTTCGAAATACATATAAGAATTATAACAAGCCTCTCCGGCACTCCGCCAGTTCTAGTCATTTTATGAAATCGATTAGAGAGTTGAAATAGTACAAAAAGTGTTTCAACGGATTAGTTCAGATTTATTGAAAAATGTATGCTACCTCAGTTTGTCAAAAACAATTTAAATTAATATGCCTAATGCATCGCAAGATCATTTACCACTTCATGTTACAGCGCGATGAATACGAGCCTTTTCAAGTTTTACAACTACAAATAACTTTTGGCCACCTGACTATGAAAGCTACAATAAGGTACAAAATTGCATAATCCAAAATTTGTTATTCGATCTTCTTATTATAGATTATTTTACATGAGACAGTTTAACGTTTTTCAATAAACTTGTGCAGACGTGTTTAAAAATGTACGCTACCGCAGCTTACAGAGAACTCTTTACAATAAATTGTCTAACGCAATGCGATTTCAATCAGCATTTCATTTGACGGCGCGACGAATATCATTCACTCTAAGTTATACGACTGCAAAAAACTTTTGGCCAAGGAACTTTTAAAACTACAATAAGGTGCAAAATGGCATAATTCTAAGTTGATTATTAATAACTTTTATTAATGATTTTTCCCACATTATGTATTTTAAACTATGTTAACGCGATCTACTCTTGTTTTTTACTAGTTAGCAAATTTTGGGGTTAACTTACGCAGTATAAACTCTGCTGAAAATCAAGCCTCAATAAAATTTAGGTGAGTAAGTTCTTTGTTAACACAGTCAAAAGTCAAAGCCAAAATAGGGTTGTTCAAATGGAATTAAAAGATATTTTACAAATTTCAGTCAAACTAATTAGATTAATCAATAAAAATATCGTAAGAAAATACATTTTTAAACCTACTTTTTCATAAATTAAGAATTTGGTCATCGAAGGCTGCAGTACATTTGAAAATTGCAATGCGTTATATTAAAACAATTTAGAAATTTTGCAGCAATTTTAAAAACTATCGAAAAAGTCAAAATGGCTGTTATATTTTCATGATTGAGTTTTTAAACACGCATGCGTGTTTTAAAAAGTTTCTTCAAAGTCAAGATTACAAGTTTGTTGCGGTAAACCTTTTAGAGCTCACAAAAAGGAGGATAAAACAGTTTTCTTTTATTATATAGGATTTAATCAAATTTGAGATCAGCGTAGATTTGAATAAACGTTGCATTAGGAAGATACCAAGAAAATGATCGTGTTAGGCTATTGTGTGTCATCTAATGTAAATTATGTGCCAGTAGTATTTATATCACGGTGCACCTGGAAACAATACGCCGTATTAATGAAAGATGTCACCGGCAAAAACACAAAGGGCTGTGTGTTCAATACCCATCCATGGCAATATCTTTTTCAAAGCTTGTAGAATCAGTTCAGACCGACTTATAAACACAGTAATTGTATTTACATAAGGGGTTTTTCTGTGGAAATCAAACTGTTAGCAATTTAATTTTGATCAGACACATCTCAAAAAATCATCTTGATAGTTGTTTTTGAAGTTGTTCAGGTAATTGCTTTCCAACATGTCTATTTGTTTGCTTTGAAAATGGGTGTAGCAAAAATAAACAACGAATAGATTTGGTTTTATTAGTGCTATTTAAAAATGCCACTTTCAATGTGTGCTTAAGCTCGAGATGTTTGAGTCAGATTCCTAACATCAAAAGGAGAAAGTTTTGCAGACCACTCGTGCCATTAAGTATTAGAATAACTCATTATCACCTGTCGTCTGCTTAAACTATTGTTTCGAAATACATGTAGGAATTATAACAAGCCTCTCCGGCACTCCGCGAGTTCTAGTCATTTTATGAAATCGATTAGAGAGTTGAAATAGTACAAAAAGTGTTTCAACGGATTAGTTCAGATTTATTGAAAAATATATGCTACCTCAGTTTGTCAAAAACAATTTAAATTAATATGCCTAATGCATCGCAAGATCATTTACCACTTCATGTTACAGCGCGATGAATACAAGCCTTTTCAAGTTTTACAACTACAAATAACTTTTGGCCACCTGACTATGAAAGCTACAATAAGGTACAAAAATGCATAATCCAAAATTTGTTATTCGATCTTCTTATTATAGATTATTTTACATGAGACAGTTTAACGTTTTCCAATAAACTTGTGCCGACGTATTTAAAAATGTACGCTACCGCAGCTTACAGAGAACTCTTTACAATAAACTGTCTAACGCATTGCAATTTCAATCAGCATTTCATTTCACGGCGCGACGAATATCATTCACTCTAAGTTATACGACTGCAAAAAACTTTTGGCCACGTAACTTTTAAAACTACAATAAAGTGCAAAATGGCATAATTCTAAGTTGATTATTAATACTTTTTATTAATGATTTTTCCCACATTATGAATTTTAAACTATGTTAACGCGATCTACTCTTGTTTTTTACTAGTTAGCAAATTTTGGGGTTAACTTACGCAGTATACACTCTGCTGAAAATCAAGCCTCAATAAAATTTAGGTGAGTAAGTTCTTTGTTAACACAGTCAAAAGTCAAAGCCAAAATAGGGTTGTTCAAATGGAATTAAAAGATATTTTACAAATTTCAGTCAAACTATTTAGATTAATCAATAAAAATATTGTAAGAAAATACATTTTTAAACCTACTTTTTCATAAATTAAGATTTTGGTCATCGAAGGCTGCAGTACATTTGAAAATTGCAATGCGTTATATTAAAACAATTTGGAAAATTTGCAGTAATTTTAAAAACAATCGAAAAAGTCAAAATGGCTGTTATATTTTCATGATCGAGTTATTAAACACGCATGCGTGTTTTAAAAAGTTTTTTCAAATTTAAGATTACAAGTTTGTTGCGGTACACCTTTTAGAGCTCACAAAAAGGAGGATAAAACAGTTTTCTTTTATTATATAGGATTCAATCAAATTTGAGATCAGCGTAGAGTTGAATAAACGTTGCATTAGGAAGATACCAAGAAAATGATCATGTTAGGCTATTGTGTGTCATCTAATGTAAATTATGTGCCAGTAGTATTTATATCACGGTGCGCCTGGAAACAATACGCCGTATTAACGAAAAATGTCACCGGCAAATACGCAGAGGGCTGTGTGTTCAATACTCATCCATGGCAATATCTTTTTCAAAGCTTGTAGAATCAGTTCAGACCGACTTATAAACACAGTAATTGTATTTACATAAGGGGTTTTTCTGTGGAAATCAAACTGTTAGCAGTTTAATTTTGATCAGACACATCTCAAAAAATCATCTTGATAGTTGTTTTTGAAGTTGTTCAGGTAATTGCTTTCCAACGTCTATTTGTTTGCTTTGAAAATGGGTGTAGACAAAAATAAACAATGAATAGATTTGGTTTTATTAGTGCTATTTAAAAATGCCACTTTCAATGAGTGCTTAAGCTCGACATGTTTGAGTCAGATTCCTAACATCAAAAGGAGAAAGTTTTTCAGACGACTCGTGCCATTAAGTATTAGAATAACTCATTATCACCTGTCGTCTGCTTAAACTATTGTTTCGAAATACATGTAGGAATTATAACAAGCCTCTCCGGCACTCCGCGAGTTCTAGTCATTTTATGAAATCGATTAGAGAGTTGAAATAGTACAAAAAGTGTTTCAACGGATTAGTTCAGATTTATTGAAAAATATATGCTACCTCAGTTTGTCAAAAACAATTTAAATTAATATGCCTAATGCATCGCAAGATCATTTACCACTTCATGTTACAGCGCGATGAATACAAGCCTTTTCAAGTTTTACAACTACAAATAACTTTTGGCCACCTGACTATGAAAGCTACAATAAGGTACAAAAATGCATAATCCAAAATTTGTTATTCGATCTTCTTATTATAGATTATTTTACATGAGACAGTTTAACGTTTTCCAATAAACTTGTGCCGACGTATTTAAAAATGTACGCTACCGCAGCTTACAGAGAACTCTTTACAATAAACTGTCTAACGCATTGCAATTTCAATCAGCATTTCATTTCACGGCGCGACGAATATCATTCACTCTAAGTTATACGACTGCAAAAAACTTTTGGCCACGTAACTTTTAAAACTACAATAAGGTACAAAATGGCATAATTCTAAGTTGATTATTAATAACTTTTATTAATGATTTTTCCCACATTATGTATTTTAAACTATGTTAACGCGATCTACTCTTGTTTTTTACTAGTTAGCAAATTTTGGGGTTAACTTACGCAGTATACACTCTGCTGAAAATCAAGCCTCAATAAAATTTAGGTGAGTAAGTTCTTTGTTAACACAGTCAAAAGTCAAAGCCAAAATAGGGTTGTTCAAATGGAATTAAAAGATATTTTACAAATTTCAGTCAAACTATTTAGATTAATCAATAAAAATATCGTAAGAAAATACATTTTTAAACCTACTTTTTCATAAATTAAGATTTTGGTCATCGAAGGCTGCAGTACATTTGAAAATTGCAATGCGTTATATTAAAACAATTTAGAAAACTTGCAGTAATTTTAAAAACTATCGAAAAAATCAAAATGGCTGTTGTATTTTCATGATTGAGTTATTAAACACGCATGCATGTTTTAAAAAGTTTCTTTAAAGTCAAGATTACAAGTTTGTTGCGGTAAACCTTTTAGAGCTCACAAAAAGGAGGATAAAACAGTTTTCTCTTATTATATAGGATTCAATCAAATTTGAGATCAGCGTAGAGTTGAATAAACGTTGCATTAGGAAGATACCAAGAAAATGATCATGTTAGGCTATTGTGTGTCATCTAATGTAAATTATGTGCCAGTAGTATTTATATCACGGTGCGCCTGGAAACAATACGCCGTATTAACGAAAAATGTCACCGGCAAATACGCAAAGGGCTGTGTGTTCAATACTCATCCATGGCAATATCTTTTTCAAAGCTTGTAGAATCAGTTCAGACCGACTTATAAACACAGTAATTGTATTTACATAAGGGGTTTTTCTGTGGAAATCAAACTGTTAGCAATTTAATTTTGATCAGACACATCTCAAAAAATCATCTTGATAGTTGTTTTTGAAGTTGTTCAGGTAATTGCTGTCCAACATGTCTATTTGTTTGCTTTGAAAATGGGTGTAGCAAAAATAAACAATGAATAGATTTGGTTTTATTAGTGCTATTTAAAAATGCAACTTTCAATGAGTACTTAAGCTCGAGATGTTTGAGTCAGATTCCTAACATCAAAAGGAGAAAGTTTTGCAGACGACTCGTGCCATTAAGTATTAGAACAACTCATTATCACCTGTCGTCTGCTTAAACTATTGTTTCGAAATACATATAGGAATTATAACAAGCCTCTCCGGCACTCCGCGGGTTCTAGTCGTTATATGAAATCGATTAGAGAGTTGAAATAGTACAAAAAGTGTTTCAATGGATTAGTTCAGATTTATTGAAAAATGTATGCTACCTCAGTTTGTCAAAAACAATTTAAATTAATATGCCTAATGCATCGCAAGATCATTTACCACTTCATGTTACAGCGCGATGAATACAAACCCTTTCAAGTTTTACAACTACAAATAACTTTTGGCCACCTGACTATGAAAGCTACAATAAGGTACAAAATTGCATAATCCAAAGTTTGTTATTCGATCTTCTTATTATAGATTATTTTACATAAGACAGTTTAACGTTTTTCAATAAACTTGTGCCGACGTATTTAAAAATGTACGCTACCGCAGCTTACAGAGAACTCTTTACAATAAACTGTCTAACGCATTGCAATTTCAATCAGCATTTCATTTCACGGCGCGACGAATATCATTCACTCTAAGTTATACTACTGCAAAAAACTTTCGGCCACGTAACTTTTAAAACTACAATAAGGTACAAAATGGCATAATTCTAAGTTGATTATTAATAACTTTTATTAATGATTTTTCCCACATTATGAATTTTAAACTATGTTAACGCGATCTACTCTTGTTTTTTACTAGTTAGCAAATTTTGGGTTAACTTACGCAGTATAAACTCTGCTGAAAATCAAGCCTCAATAAAATTTAGGTGAGTAAGTTCTTTGTTAACACAGTCAAAAGTCAAAGCCAAAATAGGGTTGTTCAAATGGAATTAAAAGATATTTTACAAATGTCAGTCAAACTATTTAGATTAATCAATAAAAATATCGTAAGAAAATACATTTTTAAACTTACTTTTTCATAAATTAAGAATTTGGTCATCGAAGGCTGCAGTACATTTGAAAATTGCAATGCGTTATATTAAAACAATTTGGAAAATTTGCAGTAATTTTAAAAACTATCGAAAAAATCAAAATGGCTGTTGTATTTTCATGATTGAGTTATTAAACACGCATGCGTGTTTTAAAAAGTTTTTTCAAATTTAAGATTACAAGTTTGTTGCGGTACACCTTTTAGAGCTCACAAAAAGGAGGATAAAACAGTTTTCTTTTATTATATAGGATTCAATCAAATTTGAGATCAGCGTAGAGTTGAATAAACGTTGCATTAGGAAGATACCAAGAAAATGATCATGTTAGGCTATTGTGTGTCATCTAATGTAAATTATGTGCCAGTAGTATTTATATCACGGTGCGCCTGGAAACAATACGCCGTATTAACGAAAAATGTCACCGGCAAATACGCAAAGGGCTGTGTGTTCAATACTCATCCATGGCAATATCTTTTTCAAAGCTTGTAGAATCAGTTCAGACCGACTTATAAACACAGTAATTGTATTTACATAAGGGGTTTTTCTGTGAAAATCAAACTGTTAGCAGTTTAATTTTGATCAGACACATCTCAAAAAATCATCTTGATAGTTGTTTTTGAAGTTGTTCAGGTAATTGCTTTCCAACATGTCTATTTGTTTGCTTTGATAAAGGGTGTAGCAAAAATAAACAATGAATAGATTTGGTTTTATTAGTGCTATTTAAAAATGCCACTTTCAATGAGTGCTTAAGCTCGAGATGTTTGAGTCAGATTCCTAACATCAAAAGGAGAAAGTTTTGCAGACGACTCGTGCCATTAAGTATTAGAACAACTCATTATCACCTGTCGTCTGCTTAAACTATTGTTTCGAAATACATGTAGGAATTATAACAAGCCTCTCCGGCACTCCGCGAGTTCTAGTCATTTTATGAAATCGATTAGAGAGTTGAAATAGTACAAAAAGTGTTTCAACGGATTAGTTCAGATTTATTGAAAAATATATGCTACCTCAGTTTGTCAAAAACAATTTAAATTAATATGCCTAATGCATCGCAAGATCATTTACCACTTCATGTTACAGCGCGATGAATACAAGCCTTTTCAAGTTTTACAACTACAAATAACTTTTGGCCACCTGACTATGAAAGCTACAATAAGGTACAAAAATGCATAATCCAAAATTTGTTATTCGATCTTCTTATTATAGATTATTTTACATGAGACAGTTTAACGTTTTCCAATAAACTTGTGCCGACGTATTTAAAAATGTACGCTACCGCAGCTTACAGAGAACTCTTTACAATAAACTGTCTAACGCATTGCAATTTCAATCAGCATTTCATTTCACGGCGCGACGAATATCATTCACTCTAAGTTATACGACTGCAAAAAACTTTTGGCCACGTAACTTTTAAAACTACAATAAAGTGCAAAATGGCATAATTCTAAGTTGATTATTAATACTTTTTATTAATGATTTTTCCCACATTATGAATTTTAAACTATGTTAACGCGATCTACTCTTGTTTTTTACTAGTTAGCAAATTTTGGGGTTAACTTACGCAGTATACACTCTGCTGAAAATCAAGCCTCAATAAAATTTAGGTGAGTAAGTTCTTTGTTAACACAGTCAAAAGTCAAAGCCAAAATAGGGTTGTTCAAATGGAATTAAAAGATATTTTACAAATTTCAGTCAAACTATTTAGATTAATCAATAAAAATATCGTAAGAAAATACATTTTTAAACCTACTTTTTCATAAATTAAGATTTTGGTCATCGAAGGCTGCAGTACATTTGAAAATTGCAATGCGTTATATTAAAACAATTTAGAAAACTTGCAGTAATTTTAAAAACTATCGAAAAAATCAAAATGGCTGTTGTATTTTCATGATTGAGTTATTAAACACGCATGCATGTTTTAAAAAGTTTCTTTAAAGTCAAGATTACAAGTTTGTTGCGGTAAACCTTTTAGAGCTCACAAAAAGGAGGATAAAACAGTTTTCTCTTATTATATAGGATTCAATCAA
Source organism: Watersipora subatra (assembly GCF_963576615.1). NCBI lineage: Eukaryota > Metazoa > Bryozoa > Gymnolaemata > Cheilostomatida > Watersiporidae > Watersipora > Watersipora subatra. The sequence goes on from NW_027045311.1 coordinate 25,087, forward strand.
ATTTGAGATCAGCGTAGAGTTGAATAAACGTTGCATTAGGAAGATACCAAGAAAATGATCATGTTAGGCTATTGTGTGTCATCTAATGTAAATTATGTGCCAGTAGTATTTATATCACGGTGCGCCTGGAAACAATACGCCGTATTAACGAAAAATGTCACCGGCAAATACGCAAAGGGCTGTGTGTTCAATACTCATCCATGGCAATATCTTTTTCAAAGCTTGTAGAATCAGTTCAGACCGACTTATAAACACAGTAATTGTATTTACATAAGGGGTTTTTCTGTGGAAATCAAACTGTTAGCAATTTAATTTTGATCAGACACATCTCAAAAAATCATCTTGATAGTTGTTTTTGAAGTTGTTCAGGTAATTGCTGTCCAACATGTCTATTTGTTTGCTTTGAAAATGGGTGTAGCAAAAATAAACAATGAATAGATTTGGTTTTATTAGTGCTATTTAAAAATGCCACTTTCAATGAGTACTTAAGCTCGAGATGTTTGAGTCAGATTCCTAACATCAAAAGGAGAAAGTTTTGCAGACGACTCGTGCCATTAAGTATTAGAACAACTCATTATCACCTGTCGTCTGCTTAAACTATTGTTTCGAAATACATGTAGGAATTATAACAAGCCTCTCCGGCACTCCGCGAGTTCTAGTCATTTTATGAAATCGATTAGAGAGTTGAAATAGTACAAAAAGTGTTTCAACGGATTAGTTCAGATTTATTGAAAAATATATGCTACCTCAGTTTGTCAAAAACAATTTAAATTAATATGCCTAATGCATCGCAAGATCATTTACCACTTCATGTTACAGCGCGATGAATACAAGCCTTTTCAAGTTTTACAACTACAAATAACTTTTGGCCACCTGACTATGAAAGCTACAATAAGGTACAAAAATGCATAATCCAAAATTTGTTATTCGATCTTCTTATTATAGATTATTTTACATGAGACAGTTTAACGTTTTCCAATAAACTTGTGCCGACGTATTTAAAAATGTACGCTACCGCAGCTTACAGAGAACTCTTTACAATAAACTGTCTAACGCATTGCAATTTCAATCAGCATTTTATTTCACGGCGCGACGAATATCATTCACTCTAAGTTATACGACTGCAAAAAACTTTTGGCCACGTAACTTTTAAAACTACAATAAAGTGCAAAATGGCATAATTCTAAGTTGATTATTAATACTTTTTATTAATGATTTTTCCCACATTATGAATTTTAAACTATGTTAACGCGATCTACTCTTGTTTTTTACTAGTTAGCAAATTTTGGGGTTAACTTACGCAGTATACACTCTGCTGAAAATCAAGCCTCAATAAAATTTAGGTGAGTAAGTTCTTTGTTAACACAGTCAAAAGTCAAAGCCAAAATAGGGTTGTTCAAATGGAATTAAAAGATATTTTACAAATTTCAGTCAAACTATTTAGATTAATCAATAAAAATATTGTAAGAAAATACATTTTTAAACCTACTTTTTCATAAATTAAGATTTTGGTCATCGAAGGCTGCAGTACATTTGAAAATTGCAATGCGTTATATTAAAACAATTTGGAAAATTTGCAGTAATTTTAAAAACAATCGAAAAAGTCAAAATGGCTGTTATATTTTCATGATCGAGTTATTAAACACGCATGCGTGTTTTAAAAAGTTTTTTCAAATTTAAGATTACAAGTTTGTTGCGGTACACCTTTTAGAGCTCACAAAAAGGAGGATAAAACAGTTTTCTTTTATTATATAGGATTCAATCAAATTTGAGATCAGCGTAGAGTTGAATAAACGTTGCATTAGGAAGATACCAAGAAAATGATCATGTTAGGCTATTGTGTGTCATCTAATGTAAATTATGTGCCAGTAGTATTTATATCACGGTGCGCCTGGAAACAATACGCCGTATTAACGAAAAATGTCACCGGCAAATACGCAGAGGGCTGTGTGTTCAATACTCATCCATGGCAATATCTTTTTCAAAGCTTGTAGAATCAGTTCAGACCGACTTATAAACACAGTAATTGTATTTACATAAGGGGTTTTTCTGTGGAAATCAAACTGTTAGCAGTTTAATTTTGATCAGACACATCTCAAAAAATCATCTTGATAGTTGTTTTTGAAGTTGTTCAGGTAATTGCTTTCCAACGTCTATTTGTTTGCTTTGAAAATGGGTGTAGACAAAAATAAACAATGAATAGATTTGGTTTTATTAGTGCTATTTAAAAATGCCACTTTCAATGAGTGCTTAAGCTCGACATGTTTGAGTCAGATTCCTAACATCAAAAGGAGAAAGTTTTTCAGACGACTCGTGCCATTAAGTATTAGAATAACTCATTATCACCTGTCGTCTGCTTAAACTATTGTTTCGAAATACATGTAGGAATTATAACAAGCCTCTCCGGCACTCCGCGAGTTCTAGTCATTTTATGAAATCGATTAGAGAGTTGAAATAGTACAAAAAGTGTTTCAACGGATTAGTTCAGATTTATTGAAAAATATATGCTACCTCAGTTTGTCAAAAACAATTTAAATTAATATGCCTAATGCATCGCAAGATCATTTACCACTTCATGTTACAGCGCGATGAATACAAGCCTTTTCAAGTTTTACAACTACAAATAACTTTTGGCCACCTGACTATGAAAGCTACAATAAGGTACAAAAATGCATAATCCAAAATTTGTTATTCGATCTTCTTATTATAGATTATTTTACATGAGACAGTTTAACGTTTTCCAATAAACTTGTGCCGACGTATTTAAAAATGTACGCTACCGCAGCTTACAGAGAACTCTTTACAATAAACTGTCTAACGCATTGCAATTTCAATCAGCATTTCATTTCACGGCGCGACGAATATCATTCACTCTAAGTTATACGACTGCAAAAAACTTTTGGCCACGTAACTTTTAAAACTACAATAAGGTACAAAATGGCATAATTCTAAGTTGATTATTAATAACTTTTATTAATGATTTTTCCCACATTATGTATTTTAAACTATGTTAACGCGATCTACTCTTGTTTTTTACTAGTTAGCAAATTTTGGGGTTAACTTACGCAGTATACACTCTGCTGAAAATCAAGCCTCAATAAAATTTAGGTGAGTAAGTTCTTTGTTAACACAGTCAAAAGTCAAAGCCAAAATAGGGTTGTTCAAATGGAATTAAAAGATATTTTACAAATTTCAGTCAAACTATTTAGATTAATCAATAAAAATATCGTAAGAAAATACATTTTTAAACCTACTTTTTCATAAATTAAGATTTTGGTCATCGAAGGCTGCAGTACATTTGAAAATTGCAATGCGTTATATTAAAACAATTTAGAAAACTTGCAGTAATTTTAAAAACTATCGAAAAAATCAAAATGGCTGTTGTATTTTCATGATTGAGTTATTAAACACGCATGCATGTTTTAAAAAGTTTCTTTAAAGTCAAGATTACAAGTTTGTTGCGGTAAACCTTTTAGAGCTCACAAAAAGGAGGATAAAACAGTTTTCTCTTATTATATAGGATTCAATCAAATTTGAGATCAGCGTAGAGTTGAATAAACGTTGCATTAGGAAGATACCAAGAAAATGATCATGTTAGGCTATTGTGTGTCATCTAATGTAAATTATGTGCCAGTAGTATTTATATCACGGTGCGCCTGGAAACAATACGCCGTATTAACGAAAAATGTCACCGGCAAATACGCAAAGGGCTGTGTGTTCAATACTCATCCATGGCAATATCTTTTTCAAAGCTTGTAGAATCAGTTCAGACCGACTTATAAACACAGTAATTGTATTTACATAAGGGGTTTTTCTGTGGAAATCAAACTGTTAGCAATTTAATTTTGATCAGACACATCTCAAAAAATCATCTTGATAGTTGTTTTTGAAGTTTTTCAGGTAATTGCTGTCCAACATGTCTATTTGTTTGCTTTGAAAATGGGTGTAGCAAAAATAAACAATGAATAGATTTGGTTTTATTAGTGCTATTTAAAAATGCAACTTTCAATGAGTACTTAAGCTCGAGATGTTTGAGTCAGATTCCTAACATCAAAAGGAGAAAGTTTTGCAGACGACTCGTGCCATTAAGTATTAGAACAACTCATTATCACCTGTCGTCTGCTTAAACTATTGTTTCGAAATACATATAGGAATTATAACAAGCCTCTCCGGCACTCCGCGGGTTCTAGTCGTTATATGAAATCGATTAGAGAGTTGAAATAGTACAAAAAGTGTTTCAATGGATTAGTTCAGATTTATTGAAAAATGTATGCTACCTCAGTTTGTCAAAAACAATTTAAATTAATATGCCTAATGCATCGCAAGATCATTTACCACTTCATGTTACAGCGCGATGAATACAAACCCTTTCAAGTTTTACAACTACAAATAACTTTTGGCCACCTGACTATGAAAGCTACAATAAGGTACAAAATTGCATAATCCAAAGTTTGTTATTCGATCTTCTTATTATAGATTATTTTACATAAGACAGTTTAACGTTTTTCAATAAACTTGTGCCGACGTATTTAAAAATGTACGCTACCGCAGCTTACAGAGAACTCTTTACAATAAACTGTCTAACGCATTGCAATTTCAATCAGCATTTCATTTCACGGCGCGACGAATATCATTCACTCTAAGTTATACGACTGCAAAAAACTTTCGGCCACGTAACTTTTAAAACTACAATAAGGTACAAAATGGCATAATTCTAAGTTGATTATTAATAACTTTTATTAATGATTTTTCCCACATTATGAATTTTAAACTATGTTAACGCGATCTACTCTTGTTTTTTACTAGTTAGCAAATTTTGGGTTAACTTACGCAGTATAAACTCTGCTGAAAATCAAGCCTCAATAAAATTTAGGTGAGTAAGTTCTTTGTTAACACAGTCAAAAGTCAAAGCCAAAATAGGGTTGTTCAAATGGAATTAAAAGATATTTTACAAATGTCAGTCAAACTATTTAGATTAATCAATAAAAATATCGTAAGAAAATACATTTTTAAACTTACTTTTTCATAAATTAAGAATTTGGTCATCGAAGGCTGCAGTACATTTGAAAATTGCAATGCGTTATATTAAAACAATTTGGAAAATTTGCAGTAATTTTAAAAACTATCGAAAAAATCAAAATGGCTGTTGTATTTTCATGATTGAGTTATTAAACACGCATGCGTGTTTTAAAAAGTTTTTTCAAATTTAAGATTACAAGTTTGTTGCGGTACACCTTTTAGAGCTCACAAAAAGGAGGATAAAACAGTTTTCTTTTATTATATAGGATTCAATCAAATTTGAGATCAGCGTAGAGTTGAATAAACGTTGCATTAGGAAGATACCAAGAAAATGATCATGTTAGGCTATTGTGTGTCATCTAATGTAAATTATGTGCCAGTAGTATTTATATCACGGTGCGCCTGGAAACAATACGCCGTATTAACGAAAAATGTCACCGGCAAATACGCAGAGGGCTGTGTGTTCAATACTCATCCATGGCAATATCTTTTTCAAAGCTTGTAGAATCAGTTCAGACCGACTTATAAACACAGTAATTGTATTTACATAAGGGGTTTTTCTGTGGAAATCAAACTGTTAGCAGTTTAATTTTGATCAGACACATCTCAAAAAATCATCTTGATAGTTGTTTTTGAAGTTGTTCAGGTAATTGCTTTCCAACATGTCTATTTGTTTGCTTTGATAAAGGGTGTAGCAAAAATAAACAATGAATAGATTTGGTTTTATTAGTGCTATTTAAAAATGCCACTTTCAATGAGTGCTTAAGCTCGAGATGTTTGAGTCAGATTCCTAACATCAAAAGGAGAAAGTTTTGCAGACGACTCGTGCCATTAAGTATTAGAACAACTCATTATCACCTGTCGTCTGCTTAAACTATTGTTTCGAAATACATGTAGGAATTATAACAAGCCTCTCCGGCACTCCGCGAGTTCTAGTCATTTTATGAAATCGATTAGAGAGTTGAAATAGTACAAAAAGTGTTTCAACGGATTAGTTCAGATTTATTGAAAAATGTATGCTACCTCAGTTTGTCAAAAACAATTTAAATTAATATGCCTAATGCATCGCAAGATCATTTACCACTTCATGTTACAGCGCGATGAATACAAGCCTTTTCAAGTTTTACAACTACAAATAACTTTTGGCCACCTGACTATGAAAGCTACAATAAGGTACAAAAATGCATAATCCAAAATTTGTTATTCGATCTTCTTATTATAGATTATTTTACATGAGACAGTTTAACGTTTTCCAATAAACTTGTGCCGACGTATTTAAAAATGTACGCTACCGCAGCTTACAGAGAACTCTTTACAATAAACTGTCTAACGCATTGCAATTTCAATCAGCATTTCATTTCACGGCGCGACGAATATCATTCACTCTAAGTTATACGACTGCAAAAAACTTTTGGCCACGTAACTTTTAAAACTACAATAAAGTGCAAAATGGCATAATTCTAAGTTGATTATTAATACTTTTTATTAATGATTTTTCCCACATTATGAATTTTAAACTATGTTAACGCGATCTACTCTTGTTTTTTACTAGTTAGCAAATTTTGGGGTTAACTTACGCAGTATACACTCTGCTGAAAATCAAGCCTCAATAAAATTTAGGTGAGTAAGTTCTTTGTTAACACAGTCAAAAGTCAAAGCCAAAATAGGGTTGTTCAAATGGAATTAAAAGATATTTTACAAATTTCAGTCAAACTATTTAGATTAATCAATAAAAATATCGTAAGAAAATACATTTTTAAACCTACTTTTTCATAAATTAAGATTTTGGTCATCGAAGGCTGCAGTACATTTGAAAATTGCAATGCGTTATATTAAAACAATTTAGAAAACTTGCAGTAATTTTAAAAACTATCGAAAAAATCAAAATGGCTGTTGTATTTTCATGATTGAGTTATTAAACACGCATGCATGTTTTAAAAAGTTTCTTTAAAGTCAAGATTACAAGTTTGTTGCGGTAAACCTTTTAGAGCTCACAAAAAGGAGGATAAAACAGTTTTCTCTTATTATATAGGATTCAATCAAATTTGAGATCAGCGTAGAGTTGAATAAACGTTGCATTAGGAAGATACCAAGAAAATGATCATGTTAGGCTATTGTGTGTCATCTAATGTAAATTATGTGCCAGTAGTATTTATATCACGGTGCGCCTGGAAACAATACGCCGTATTAACGAAAAATGTCACCGGCAAATACGCAAAGGGCTGTGTGTTCAATACTCATCCATGGCAATATCTTTTTCAAAGCTTGTAGAATCAGTTCAGACCGACTTATAAACACAGTAATTGTATTTACATAAGGGGTTTTTCTGTGGAAATCAAACTGTTAGCAATTTAATTTTGATCAGACACATCTCAAAAAATCATCTTGATAGTTGTTTTTGAAGTTGTTCAGGTAATTGCTGTCCAACATGTCTATTTGTTTGCTTTGAAAATGGGTGTAGCAAAAATAAACAATGAATAGATTTGGTTTTATTAGTGCTATTTAAAAATGCCACTTTCAATGAGTACTTAAGCTCGAGATGTTTGAGTCAGATTCCTAACATCAAAAGGAGAAAGTTTTGCAGACGACTCGTGCCATTAAGTATTAGAACAACTCATTATCACCTGTCGTCTGCTTAAACTATTGTTTCGAAATACATATAGGAATTATAACAAGCCTCTCCGGCACTCCGCGGGTTCTAGTCGTTATATGAAATCGATTAGAGAGTTGAAATAGTACAAAAAGTGTTTCAATGGATTAGTTCAGATTTATTGAAAAATGTATGCTACCTCAGTTTGTCAAAAACAATTTAAATTAATATGCCTAATGCATCGCAAGATCATTTACCACTTCATGTTACAGCGCGATGAATACAAACCCTTTCAAGTTTTACAACTACAAATAACTTTTGGCCACCTGACTATGAAAGCTACAATAAGGTACAAAATTGCATAATCCAAAGTTTGTTATTCGATCTTCTTATTATAGATTATTTTACATGAGACAGTTTAACGTTTTCCAATAAACTTGTGCCGACGTATTTAAAAATGTACGCTACCGCAGCTTACAGAGAACTCTTTACAATAAACTGTCTAACGCATTGCAATTTCAATCAGCATTTCATTTCACGGCGCGACGAATATCATTCACTCTAAGTTATACGACTGCAAAAAACTTTCGGCCACGTAACTTTTAAAACTACAATAAGGTACAAAATGGCATAATTCTAAGTTGATTATTAATAACTTTTATTAATGATTTTTCCCACATTATGTATTTTAAACTATGTTAACGCGATCTACTCTTGTTTTTTACTAGTTAGCAAATTTTGGGGTTAACTTACGCAGTATAAACTCTGCTGAAAATCAAGCCTCAATAAAATTTAGGTGAGTAAGTTTTTTGTTAACACAGTCAAAAGTCAAAGCCAAAATAGGGTTGTTCAAATGGAATTAAAAGATATTTTACAAATGTCAGTCAAACTATTTAGATTAATCAATAAAAATATTGTAAGAAAATACATTTTTAAACCTACTTTTTCATAAATTAAGATTTTGGTCATCGAAGGCTGCAGTACATTTGAAAATTGCAATGCGTTATATTAAAACAATTTGGAAAATTCGCAGTAATTTTAAAAACAATCGAAAAAGTCAAAATGGCTGTTATATTTTCATGATCGAGTTATTAAACACGCATGCGTGTTTTAAAAAGTTTTTTCAAATTTAAGATTACAAGTTTGTTGCGGTACACCTTTTAGAGCTCACAAAAAGGAGGATAAAACAGTTTTCTTTTATTATATAGGATTCAATCAAATTTGAGATCAGCGTAGAGTTGAATAAACGTTGCATTAGGAAGATACCAAGAAAATGATCATGTTAGGCTATTGTGTGTCATCTAATGTAAATTATGTGCCAGTAGTATTTATATCACGGTGCGCCTGGAAACAATACGCCGTATTAACGAAAAATGTCACCGGCAAATACGCAGAGGGCTGTGTGTTCAATACTCATCCATGGCAATATCTTTTTCAAAGCTTGTAGAATCAGTTCAGACCGACTTATAAACACAGTAATTGTATTTACATAAGGGGTTTTTCTGTGGAAATCAAACTGTTAGCAGTTTAATTTTGATCAGACACATCTCAAAAAATCATCTTGATAGTTGTTTTTGAAGTTGTTCAGGTAATTGCTTTCCAACGTCTATTTGTTTGCTTTGAAAATGGGTGTAGACAAAAATAAACAATGAATAGATTTGGTTTTATTAGTGCTATTTAAAAATGCCACTTTCAATGAGTGCTTAAGCTCGACATGTTTGAGTCAGATTCCTAACATCAAAAGGAGAAAGTTTTTCAGACGACTCGTGCCATTAAGTATTAGAATAACTCATTATCACCTGTCGTCTGCTTAAACTATTGTTTCGAAATACATGTAGGAATTATAACAAGCCTCTCCGGCACTCCGCGAGTTCTAGTCATTTTATGAAATCGATTAGAGAGTTGAAATAGTACAAAAAGTGTTTCAACGGATTAGTTCAGATTTATTGAAAAATATATGCTACCTCAGTTTGTCAAAAACAATTTAAATTAATATGCCTAATGCATCGCAAGATCATTTACCACTTCATGTTACAGCGCGATGAATACAAGCCTTTTCAAGTTTTACAACTACAAATAACTTTTGGCCACCTGACTATGAAAGCTACAATAAGGTACAAAAATGCATAATCCAAAATTTGTTATTCGATCTTCTTATTATAGATTATTTTACATGAGACAGTTTAACGTTTTCCAATAAACTTGTGCCGACGTATTTAAAAATGTACGCTACCGCAGCTTACAGAGAACTCTTTACAATAAACTGTCTAACGCATTGCAATTTCAATCAGCATTTCATTTCACGGCGCGACGAATATCATTCACTCTAAGTTATACGACTGCAAAAAACTTTTGGCCACGTAACTTTTAAAACTACAATAAAGTGCAAAATGGCATAATTCTAAGTTGATTATTAATACTTTTTATTAATGATTTTTCCCACATTATGAATTTTAAACTATGTTAACGCGATCTACTCTTGTTTTTTACTAGTTAGCAAATTTTGGGGTTAACTTACGCAGTATACACTCTGCTGAAAATCAAGCCTCAATAAAATTTAGGTGAGTAAGTTCTTTGTTAACACAGTCAAAAGTCAAAGCCAAAATAGGGTTGTTCAAATGGAATTAAAAGATATTTTACAAAAGTCAGTCAAACTATTTAAATTAATCAATAAAAGTTTTGTAAGAAAATACATTTATGAACCTACTTTTTCATAAACTAAGAATTTGGTCATCGAAGGCTGCAGTACATTTGAAAATTGCAATGCGTTATATTAAAACAATTTAGAAAATTTGCAGTAATTTTAAAAACTATCGAAAAAATTAAAATGGCTGTTGTATTTTCATGATTGAGTTATTAAACACGCATGCATGTTTTAAAAAGTTTCTTCAAAGTCAAGATTACAAGTTTGTTGCGGTAAACCTTTTAGAGCTCACAAAAAGGAGGATAAAACAGTTTTCTCTTATTATATAGGATTCAATCAAATTTGAGATCAGCGTAGAGTTGAATAAACGTTGCATTAGGAAGATATCAAGAAAATGATCATGTTAGGCTATTGTGTGTCATCTAATGTAAATTATGTGCCAGTAGTATTTATATCACGGTGCGCCTGGAAACAATACGCCGTATTAACAAAAAATGTCACCGGCAAATACGCAAAGGGCTGTGTGTTCAATACTCATCCATGGCAATATCTTTTTCAAAGCTTGTAGAATCAGTTCAGACCGACTTATAAACACAGTAATTGTATTTACATAAAGGTTTTTTCTGTGGAAATCAAACTGTTAGCAATTTAATTTTGATCAGACACATCTCAAAAAATCATCTTGATAGTTGTTTTTGAAGTTGTTCAGGTAATTGCTTTCCAACATGTCTATTTGTTTGCTTTGAAAATCGGTGTAGCAAAAATAAACAATGATTAGATTTGGTTCTATTAGTGCTATTTAAAAATGCCACTTTCAATGAGTGCTTAAGCTCGAGATGTTTGAGTCAGATTGCTAACATTAAAAGGAGAAATTTTTGCAGACGACTTGTGCCATTAAGTATTAGAACAACTCATTATCACCTGTTGTCTGCTTAAACTATTGTTTCGAAATACATATAAGAATTATAACAAGCCTCTCCGGCACTCCGCGAGTTCTAGTCGTTATATGAAATCGATTAGAGAGTTGAAATAGTACAAAAAGTGTTTCAATGGATTAGTTCAGATTTATTGAAAAATGTATGCTACCTCAGTTTGTCAAAAACAATTTAAATTAATATGCCTGATGCATCGCAAGATCATTTACTACTTCATGTTACAGCGCGATGAATACGAGCCTTTTCAAGTTTTACAACTACAAATAACTTTTGGCCACCTGACTATGAAAGCTACAATAAGGTACAAAATTGCTTAATCCAATATTTGTTATTCGATCTTCTTATTATAGATTATTTTACATGAGACAGTTTAACGTTTTTCAATAAACTTGTGCAGACGTGTTTAAAAATGTACGCTACCACAGCTTACAGAGAACTCTTTACAATAAATTGTCTAACGCATTGCAATTTCAATCAGCATTTCATTTCACGGCGCGACGAATATCATTCACTCTAAGTTATACGACTGCAAAAAACTTTTGGCCACGTAACTTTTAAAACTACAATAAGGTACAAAATGGCATAATTCTAAGTTGATTATTAATAACTTTTATTAATGATTTTTCCCACATTATGTATTTTAAACTATGTTAACGCGATCTACTCTTGTTTTTTACTAGTTAGCAAATTTTGGGGTTAACTTACGCAGTATAAACTCTGCTGAAAATCAAGCCTCAATAAGGTTTAGGTGAGTAAGTTCTTTGTTAACACAGTCAAAAGTCAAAGCCAAAATAGGGTTGTTCAAATGGAATTAAAAGATATTTTACAAATGTCAGTCAAACTATTTAGATTAATCAATAAAAATATCGTAAGAAAATACATTTTTAAACTTACTTTTTCATAAATTAAGAATTTGGTCATCGAAGGCTGCAGTACATTTGAAAATTGCAATGCGTTATATTAAAACAATTTGGAAAATTTGCAGTAAATTTAAAAACTATCGAAAAAGTCAAAATGGCTGTTATATTTTTATGATTGAGTTATTAAACACGCATGAGAGTATTAAAAAGTTTCTTCAAAGTCAAGATTACAAGTTTGTTGCGGTAAACCTTTTAGAGCTCACTAAAAGGAGGATAAAACAGTTTTCTCTTATTATATAGGATTCAATCAAATTTGAGATCAGTGTAGAGTTGAATAAACGTTGCATTAGGAAGATACCAAGAAAATGATCATGTTAGGCTATTGTATGTCATCTAATGTAAATTATGTGCCAGTAGTATTTATATCACGGTGCGCCTGGAAACAATACGCCGTATTAACGAAAAATGTCACCGGCAAATACGCAAAGGGCTGTGTGTTCAATACTCATCCATGGCAATATATTTTTCAAAGCTTGTAGAGTCAGTTCAGACCGACTTATAAACACAGTAATTGTATTTACATAAGGGGTTTTTCTGTGGAAATCAAACTGTTAGCAATTTAATTTCGATCAGACACATCTCAAAAAATCATCTTGATAGTTGTTTTTGAAGTTGTTCAGGTAATTGCTTTCCAACATGTCTATTTGTTTGCTTTGAAAATGGGTGTAGCAAAAATAAACAATGAATAGATTTGGTTTTATTAGTGCTATTTAAAAATGCCACTTTCAATGAGTGCTTAAGCTCGAGATGTTTGAGTCAGATTCCTAACATCAAAAGGAGAAAGTTTTGCAGACGACTCGTGCCATTAAGTATTAGAACAACTCATTATCACCTGTCGTCTGCTTAAACTATTGTTTCGAAATACATATAGGAATTATAACAAGCCTCTCCGGCACTCCGCGAGTTCTAGTCATTTTATGAAATCGATTAGAGAGTTGAAATAGTACAAAAAGTGCTTCAACGGATTTGTTCAGATTTATTGAAAAATGTATGCTACCTCAGTTTGTCAAAAACAATTTAAATTAATATGCCTAATGCATCGCAAGATCATTTACCACTTCATGTTACAGCGCGATGAATACGAGCCTTTTCAAGTTTTACAACTACAAATAACTTTTGGCCACCTGACTATGAAAGCTACAATAAGGTACAAAATTGCATAATCCAAAATTTGTTATTCGATCTTCTTATTATAGATTATTTTACATGAGACAGTTTAACGTTTTTCAATAAACTTGTGCAGACGTGTTTAAAAATGTACGCTACCGCAGCTTACAGAGAACTCTTTACCATAAATTGTCTAACGCATTGCAATTTCAATCAGCATTTCATTTCATGGCGCGACGAATATCATTCACTCTAAGTTATACGACTGCAAAAAACTTTTGGCCACGTAACTTTTAAAACTACAATAAGGTACAAAATGGCATAATTCTAAGTTGATTTTTAATAACTTTTATTAATGATTTTTCCCACATTATGTATTTTAAACTATGTTAACGCGATCTACTCTTGTTTTTTACTAGTTAGCAAATTTTGGGTTAACTTACGCAGTATAAACTCTGCTGAAAATCAAGCCTCAATAAAATTTAGGTGAGTAAGTTCTTTGTTAACACAGTCAAAAGTCAAAGCCAAAATAGGGTTGTTCAAATGGAATTAAAAGATATTTTACAAAAGTCAGTCAAACTATTTAAATTAATCAATAAAAGTTTTGTAAGAAAATACATTTATGAACCTACTTTTTCATAAACTAAGAATTTGGTCATCGAAGGCTGCAGTACATTTGAAAATTGCAATGCGTTATATTAAAACAATTTAGAAAATTTGCAGTAATTTTAAAAACTATCGAAAAAATCAAAATGGCTGTTGTATTTTCATGATTGAGTTATTAAACACGCATGCATGTTTTAAAAAGTTTCTTTAAAGTCAAGATTACAAGTTTGTTGCGGTAAACCTTTTAGAGCTCACAAAAAGGAGGATAAAACAGTTTTCTCTTATTATATAGGATTCAATCAAATTTGAGATCAGCGTAGAGTTGAATAAACGTTGCATTAGGAAGATACCAAGAAAATGATCATGTTAGGCTATTGTGTGTCATCTAATGTAAATTATGTGCCAGTAGTATTTATATCACGGTGCGCCTGGAAACAATACGCCGTATTAACGAAAAATGTCACCGGCAAATACGCAAAGGGCTGTGTGTTCAATACTCATCCATGGCAATATCTTTTTCAAAGCTTGTAGAATCAGTTCAGACCGACTTATAAACACAGTAATTGTATTTACATAAAGGTTTTTTCTGTGGAAATCAAACTGTTAGCAATTTAATTTTGATCAGACACATCTCAAAAAATCATCTTGATAGTTGTTTTTGAAGTTGTTCAGGTAATTGCTTTCCAACATGTCTATTTGTTTGCTTTGAAAATGGGTGTAGCAAAAATAAATAATGATTAGATTTGGTTCTATTAGTGCTATTTAAAAATGCCACTTTCAATGAGTGCTTAAGCTCGAGATGTTTGAGTCAGATTGCTAACATTAAAAGGAGAAAGTTTTGCAGACGACTCGTGCCATTAAGTATTAGAATAACTCATTATCACCTGTCGTCTGCTTAAACTATTGTTTCGAAATACATATAGGAATTATAACAAGCCTCTCCGGCACTCCGCGAGTTCTAGTCGTTATATGAAATCGATTAGAGAGTTGAAATAGTACAAAAAGTGTTTCAATGGATTAGTTCAGATTTATTGAAAAATGTATGCTACCTCAGTTTGTCAAAAACACCTTAAATTAATATTCCTAATGCATCGCAAGATCATTTACCACTTCATGTTACAGCGCGATGAATACAAGCCTTTTCAAATTTTACAACTGCAAATAACTTTTGGCCACCTTACTATGAAAGCTACAATAAGGTACAAAATTGCATAATCCAAAATTTGTTATTCGATCTTCTTATTAAAGATTATTTTACATAAGACAGTTTAACGTTTTTCAATAAACTTGTGCAGACGTGTTTAAAAATGTACGCTACCGCAGCTTACAGAGAACTCTTTACAATAAATTGTCTAACGCATTGCAATTTCAATCAGCATTTCATTTCACGGCGGGACGATTATCATTCACTCTAAGTTATACGACTGCAAAAAGCTTTTGGCCACGTAACTTTTAAAACTACAATAAGGTACAAAATGGCATAATTCTAAGTTGATTATTAATAACTTTTATTAATGATTTTTCCCACATTATGTATTTTAAACTATGTTAACGCGATCTACTCTTGTTTTTTACTAGTTAGCAAATTTTGGGGTTAACTTACGCAGTATAAACTCTGCTGAAAATCAAGCCTCAATAAAATTTAGGTGAGTAAGTTCTTTGTTAACACAGTCGAAAGTCAAAGCCAAAATAGGGTTGTTCAAATGGAATTAAAATAAATTTTACAAAAGTCAGTCAAACTATTTAAATTAATCAATAAAAATTTCGTAAGAAAATACATTTATAAACCTACTTTTTCATAAACTAAGAATTTGGTCATCGAAGGCTGCAGTACATTTGAAAATTGCAATGCGTTATATTAAAACAATTTAGAAAATTTGCAGTAATTTTAAAAACTATCGAAAAAATCAAAATGGCTGTTGTATTTTCATGATTGAGTTATTAAACACGCATGCATGTTTTAAAAAGTTTCTTCAAAGTCAAGATTACAAGTTTGTTGCGGTAAACCTTTTAGAGCTCACAAAAAGGAGGATAAAACAGTTTTCTCTTATTATATAGGATTCAATCAAATTTGAGATCAGCGTAGAGTTGAATAAACGTTGCATTAGGAAGATACCAAGAAAATGATCATGTTAGGCTATTGTGTGTCATCTAATGTAAATTATGTGCCAGTAGTATTTATATCACGGTGTGCCTGGAAACAATACGCCGTATTAACGAAAAATGTCACCGGCAAATACGCAAAGGGCTGTGTGTTCAATACTCATCCATGGCAATATCTTTTTCAAAGCTTGTAGAATCAGTTCAGACCGACTTATAAACACAGTATTTGTATTTACATAAGCGGTTTTTCTGTGGAAATCAAACTGTTAGCAGTTTAATTTTGATCAGACACATCTCAAAAAATCATCTTGATAGTTGTTTTTGAAGTTGTTCAGGTAATTGCTTTCCAACATGTCTATTTGTTTGCTTTGAAAATGGGTGTAGCAAAAATAAACAATGAATAGATTTGGTTTTATTAGTGCTATTTAAAAATGCCACTTTCAATGAGTGCTTAAGCTCGAGATGTTTGAGTCAGATTCCTAACATCAAAAGGAGAAAGTTTTGCAGACGACTCGTGCCATTAAGTATTAGAATAACTCATTATCACCTGTCGTCTGCTTAAACTATTGTTTCGAAATACATGTAGGAATCATAACAAGCCTCTCTGGCACTCCACGAGTTCCAGCCGTTTCATGAAATCGATTAGAGAGTTGAAATAGTACAAAAAGTTTTTCAATGGATTAGTTCAGATCTATTTAAAAATGTATGCTACCTCAGTTTCTCAAAAACACTTTAAATTAATATGTCCAATGCATTGCAAGATCAGTTACCACCTCATGTTACAGCACTATGAATATAAGCATTTTCAACTTTTACAACTGCAAAATTTTTTGGCCAACTAGCTTTCAAAACTCAAATAACGTACAAATTACCATAACTCTAGTTTTACTACTTGATCATCTTTTTATTTATCATTTCTTATTATGTAATTTAACGTAATATTAACATTTCTTACCGCTTTTTTATTAGTTATTGCATTTTTTAGCTTAATTTAAATTATATAAACTCTGCTGAAAACTGAGCCTTGTTGAGCTATAGCCACTTTGTTAGCCCTGTTCACACAGTCAAAATTTGAGCCAATAAAGAGTTGCTTAAATGATGTCCAAAGATTATTTCTAATATCAGTCAAACACTTTAGATCAATATTGAAAAATATTGTAGGCCACCCAACTTAAAACTACAGTAAGATACAAAATTGCATATTTTAACCGTTATTATTTCATTACCTTATGGTTTATTATATTTCATTATAGAACTTAAGGCTATATTAACACGAGCTACTGCCGTTTGTTAATAGTTTTCACATTTTTTGGCTCAACTAAAATGGTATAAACTATACTTAATAACGAGCCATGTTCAACTATAGCTGCGCGTGTCTCCTGTTAACATAGTCAAATGTCAGATCCCAAAAAAGAGTTGTATAAATGAACCTAAAAGACAAATTTAAAAGTTAGCCAGACAGTTTAGATCAATATTTTAAGACATGACAGGAAAGTGAAATATGGACAGATTTTTTATGAAAAGCTCAATCATCGTAAACCACAGGACATTTCAGAATCAAAACTCAATGCAGTAAACAAGCTTTCAATTAATTGTAGTAATTTTAAGAATTTTTGAAAAAATCAAATTAGCTTTTATCTTTTCATGAATGAGTTATTAAAATTGCATGCATGCTTTAAAAATTTCTTTTCGCAGTCATGAATGCAGGTCTGTTGTGATAAACCCTCTAGGGTACACAAAAAGGCAAATAAACACTTTGGCGCTATTCTCTTTGAAATTTTTAATATTGCCATGATATGTTTAAAATGGAGCTAAGCATCAAATTGAAAAAATATTTCTATTTCGAAGATACCTGAACAATTATACTATGGGGCAATTATGTTTCATTTTGGTAAATTAACTTGCCAGTAGTCTTTAATACCATGGTGCCCTTGGTATAAAGCCACAGTATTAATGAGATCGTAGTTATATTTTTTCTATATCCAAAAGGTTGTGTTCAATACTCATGCATGGCAATATTTCTTTCCAACTTCATTGCAATCAGTTCCAACAGATCAATAGACGCAGCGTTTTTATTGCAAATATGTTCTTTGCTGTTAAAAACAAGTTGTTAGCACTTTAAATCTGACCAGACACACTTCACACAGTCATCTTGATAATTATTTGAGAATTAGTGCAGTTATTGCCTTTTCAAAGTGGCAATGTGTGTGTTTTGACAATCTGTGTCGTGGATGGACAAATACCATGTTGAATTTCAGGTTTCATTCATTCAATTACGCTGCTTTTAATAGAAGCGCGAGCTTAAAGCAGTTGACTCAGAGTATTACCATCAAAAGAAAAAGCTTTTGCAGACAACCTGTGCCACAGAAAATTAGACCAGCTCGTTGTCATCGGTAATGCCCGTTTAAAATATTGTTTCATATATGGAGTGATGAACAAGCCTCTTTGCCATTCTGCATTTTGTCATCCATTTTCATTCAACATTTAGCCAGTTGAAATAATACAACAAATTTTAATGGATTCGCGCCGACGTAAATGTCATTGCATGCCACTATAACCTGGAACGAGCTCATTACATTAACCAGCTGTTGCATTGCAGTTTTAAGTAGTGCCTCGTTTCACAGCGTCATGTATCTTATCTACTTCAGGTTGTACCAGTGCCAAAACCTTTTCGCCACCTTATTCCTATTGCAAAATGACTTTCGAAATGGCATAACTCTGATTATATCATTTGATAACCTTGTTAATACTTTACAGTTCAAGATTCTTAAGAAAGTGCCACAAGCAGAATTTATTGAAAATCAATTTTTGCAAGGCAACAAAAAATAATTCTACACTGGTAGACCCATTGTTTCAAAATGTTTGTAACTATTCTCTGTGAATTAATTACAAGATTTCTATACAACCCTAGCACAGAGACTGACCCCGTATGGCATGGTGATGCGATGATGGAAACAGCTGTGTTTTTCTCATTCTTTCATGATTCAGTGTCACTGTCACTGTTTACAAATGAGATACTCATACAATCCTCCATGTTTGTACCATGGAAATGACCACACAGACCGGCAGCATTGCACTCATACATGCATATAGGTCTTGCTTTCTAGTCTTGCTTTACTTGATTAACTAGTAACACATGCATACATAAATACATACATAAATAACGTCATGTGAACTGGCAGATTTCTTATTTTCCACATAACCATGGGGAGCTGTGTCCTTCAACTTTTGAAAATGCAAACTTAACACAAGGTGTCACACAAACGCCACTCTATGAAAGCTCGCAGTTTCAAGCATGATCTGCTTGTTGCCAAAGGTGGTTAGTACTGTATAGGTTAGAAATTTACTAACCTGTCCATTACTGCAAAGCTCACACAATCTGTATGTTGTCTTTCTAGTCACCTTCTATCTGTTCAGCCAGTCTAATTGGCAAAGTCTGTTTAACATGTCTAACTCCCTTCTGCTCCCATTTCAAACGAGTTGGTACTTAATTGACATCAACTTCTACGAAATATTATTTCAAGTCCATAGAGTCCAATGTTTCTGGATTTAGTTCCTACATGCTGATGCACATAGCGCTGATAATTGCCAAAATAGTTGTTTGCCGTGAAAAACAAATTGACAAATAACTTTAGAAGCTTTCAAACAAGTTGCCTAAATGCTACTTTGTTGTGATGAGCTCTTATGGGCATGCAACAAATTGGAGCAAACAGAGTTCGGTTATTATCTATAATACAATATTTATATAGTAAAGCCAAGAGCCGCGTTATGATGTGCTTGGAATAAAGACAATGTATTAATGAAAAAGGCAAAAATTAAACATGAAAAAAGTTGTGTGTTCGATACCCATGCACGGCAATATTTTTTTTAACCCTTTTTGATTTAGTTCCTACATGCTGATGCACATAGCGCTTGTAACCGCCTAAATAGTCCTTTGCTGTAAAAAACAAATGGTGAGCAATTTAACTTTGACCAGACAAACCTCACACAGTCATCTGGATGATTATTTTTAAAATAAATGTGCAGTTAAGGGCTTTTCAAAGCCCGACAATGTATGTAGCAGATAGAAACGATGAATAATTTGGGTTCTATTCAGTGCGTTTTAAACTCGCAACTTTCAATGAAAGTCTAGGCTTGAGGAATTTCAGACAGATTACTCACATCAAAAGGAGAAAATTTTGCAGACGACTGGTTCCGCTAAAGATTAGCGGTAGTGTTGGCACATTAATGAGTAAGTGAGATTGTAAAAAGCTATGTGTTCGAAACCACTGAACCGCAATATCTTTTTCCAACGCTTTTGGATTTAGTTCCTACATGCTGATGCACATAGCGCTGATAATTGCCAAAATAGTTGTTTGCCGTGAAAAACAAATTGACAGATAACTTAAAAGCTTGTTGGCACATTAACGAGTAAGTGAGATTGTGTAACACAGGCCTGATGCCAAAAATTATTAAACTGACTCGCTGGCGCTTGCGCTGCTCACTTAAAAACTGCTATGAAAAAGTATGAAACACCAACCTTGTTGTTATTCTGCAATTGATCATCTGACCTACTTTAAAAATTGCCAATGCCAAAGAAACTTATGGCAATCTAAAACCTGTCACAGAACAAGGTTCAAATAGCATAAATCAAGTTATATAAATTGATTACTAGCTTCTCTAACAAATAATAAAAATTAACACCAGAAACATTGAACAAGTTGCTGTAATTTATATAGTTTAGTCACTTTTCGGTCTAAACTATATGGTATATATTCTGTTGACTGAGGAGCCTTGTATAAATGTAGACACTTATTCGCCCTGTTCACACGACCAAAAGTCAGATTCCAAAGAGGTTTGTTTGAATGTAATTGAAAGATAATTCTTGAAAGGTCAGTCAGAAAATGTAGATCAATATGTAGAGATATAATAAGAAAGTGCAACTATGAACAGAGTTTCCGAAAAGAGTTTGCTCTTTGCAAACAACAAGACATATCAGATTCACAATTCGCTACAGTAACCAAGTTTTTAAAACATTTGTGGTAACTTTAAAAGCTTTCAAAAAAGTTGCATAATTGCTACTTTGTAGTGATGAGCTGACAAAGGCGCACAGAAAAATCAAAGCGAACAGTTTTCTGTTATTTTCTGTGATACCGTAATTTTATGGTGGAACCAAGATTCCCATCATGGTGTGCTTGGAATAAAGACACTGTATTAATGAAAAAGACAAACATTAAATATGCAAAAAGCTGGGTGTTCGGTCCCCATGCACCGCATCATTTTTTTCCAACGCTTTTGGATTTAGTTCCTACATGCTGATGCATATAGCGCTGATAATTGCCAAAATAGTTGTTTGCCGTGAAAAACAAATTGACAGATAACTTGAAAAGCTTTCAAAAAGTTGCCCAAATCCTAATTTGCTGTGATGAGCGCTTAAAGGCGCACAAAAGAATTGAAGCAAACAGATTTCGGTTATTATCTATAATACAGTATTTATATCGCAAAGCCAAGAGCCGCGTTATGATGTGCTTGGAATAAAGACATTGTATTAATGAAAAAGGCAAACATTAAATATGCGAAAAGCTGGGTGTTCGATACCCATGCACAGCAATATCTTATTCCAATGCGTCTGAATTTAGTTCCTACATGCTGATGCACATAGCGCTGATATTTGCCAAAATAGTTGTTTGCCGTGAAAAACAATTTGTTAGCAATTTAATTTTGACAAAACAAACTTCATACGGTCATTTAAAGCTTGACCATATGTTTAGCGGATATAATCGATGAACAAATTGGGTTCTACGGATCTGTGAAAAAAAACTTTTTGTACTCTTTTGGATTTAGTTTCTACATGCTGATGCACATAGCGCTTGTAACTGCCAAAATAGTTCTTTGCTGTAAAAAACAAATGGTGAGCAATTTAACTTTGACCAGACAAACCTCACACAGTCATCTGGATTATTATTTTCAAAATAGATGTGCAGTTAAGGGCTTTTCAATGCTTGACAATGTGTGTAGCAAATATAAACACTAAATAATTTGGGTTCTATTCAGTGCGGTTTAAACTCGCAACTTTCAATGAAAGTCTAGGCTTGAGGAATTTGAGACGGATTACTCACATCAAAAAGAGAAAGTTTTGCAGACGACTGGTTCCGCTAAAGATTAGCGGTAGTGCTGGCACATTAACGAGTAAGTGAGATTGTGTAACACAGGCCTGATGCCAAAAATAATTAATCTGACTCGCTGGCGCCTGCGCTGCTCACTTAAAAACTGCTATGAAAAAGTATGAAACACCAACCTTGTTGTTATTCTGCAATTGATCATCTGACCTACTTTAAAAATTGCCAATGGCAAAGAAACTTATGGCTATCTAAAATCTGTCACAGAACAAGGTTCAAATAGCATAAATCAAGTTATATAAATTGATTACTGGTTGCTCTAACAAATAATAAAAATTAACACCAGAAACATTGGACAAGTTGCTGTAATTTAAATAGTTTAGTCACTTTTCAGTCTAAACTATATGGTATATATTCTTGATTGAGGAGCCTTGTAAAAATGTAGACACTTATTAGCCTTGTTCACATGATCGGAAGTCAGAATACAAAAAGGTTTGTTTGAATGTAATTAAAAGATAATTCTTGAAAGGTCAGTCAGAAAATGTAGATCAATATTTAAAGGTATAATAGGAAAGTGCGACTATGAACAGAGTTTTCGAAAAGAGTTTGCTCATAGCAAGCAACCAGACATCTCAGATTCACAAATCGCTACAGTAACCAAGTTTTTGAAATATTTGCGGTAACTTTGAAGGCTTTGAAAAAATTTGCATAATTGCTACTTCATTGTGATGAGCTCCTAAAGTCGCATAAAAAGTTTGAAGCGAACAGTTTTCTGTTATTTTCTGTGATACCGTATTTTTATAGTGGAACTTAGAGTCGCATAATGGTTTGTTTAGAATAAAGTCATTGTTTTAATAAAAAAGGCTAAAATCATAAATGCAAAAAGCTGTGTGTTCGAAACCCATGCACCGCAACATCTTTTTCCAACGCTTCTGGATTTAGTTCCTACATGCTGATGCACATAGCGCTGATATTTATCAAAATAGTTGTTTGCTGTGAAAAACAAATTGACAAACAACTTTAGAAGCTTTCAAACAAGTTGCCTAAATGCTATTTTGTTGTGATGAGCTCTTATGGGCGCACAAAAAATTGGAGCAAACAAATTTCGGTTATTATCTATAATACAGTATTTATATAGTAAAGCCAAGAGCCGCGTTATGATGTGCTTGGAATAAAGACACTGTATTAATGAAAAAGGCAAACATTAAATATGCGAAAAGCTGAGTGTTCGATACCCATGCACCGCAATATCTTATTCCGATGCGTCTGAATTTAGTTCCTACATGCTGATGCACATACCGCTGATAATTGCCAAAGTAGTTGTTTGCCGAGAAAAACAAAATGTTAGCAATTTAATTTTGACAAAACAAACTTCACACGGTCAATTGAATGATTATTTTTAAAATAGATGTACAGTAATTGGCTTTTCTAAGCTTGACAATATGTTTAGCGGATATAATCGATGAACAAATTGGGTTCTACGAATCTGTGAAAAAAACAATTTTGTACACTGTATTCTTAACAAAAAAGGCCAACAGTAAATATGGAAAAAGCTGTGTGTTCGATATCCATGCACGGCAATACCTTTTTTTTTTATTTAGTTTATACATGCTGACGCACATAGCTCTTGTAAGTGCCAAAATAGTTCTTTGCTGTTAAAAGCAAATGGTGAGCAATTTAATTTGACCAGACAAACCTCACACAGTCATGTGGATGATTATTTTCAAAATAGATGTGCAGTTAAGGGCTTTTTAACGATTGACAATGTGTGTAGCAGATATAAACGACGAATAAATTGGGTTCTATTCAGTGTGGTTTAAACTCCCAACTTTCAATGAAAGTCTAGGCTTGAAGAATTTGAGACAGATTACTCACATCAAAAGGAGAAAGTTTTGCAGACGACTGGTTCCGCTAAAGATTAGCGGTAGTGTTGGCACATTAACGAGTAAGTGAGATTGTGTAACACAGGCCTGATGCCAAAAATTATTAAACTGACTCGCTGGCGCTTGCGCTGCTCACTTAAAAACTGTTATGAAAAAGTATGAAACACCAACCTTGTTATTCTGCATTTGATCATCCGACCTACTTTAAAAATTGCCAATGCCAAAGAAGCTTATGGCAATCTAAAACCTGTCACAGAACAAGGTTCAAATAGCATAAATCAAGTTATATAAATTGATTACTAATAGCTATAACATTTAATAAAAATTAACCCAAGAAACATTGGACAAGTTGCTGTAATTTAAATAGTTTAGTCACTTTTCGGTCTAAACTATATGGTATATATTCTTGATTGAGGAACCTTGTATAAATGTAGACACTTATTAGCCTTGTTCACACGATCGGAAGTCAGACTACAAAAAGGTTTGTTTGAATGTAAATAAAAGATAATTCATGAAAGGTCAGTCAGAAAAAGTAGATCAATATTTAGAGGTATAATAGGAAAGTGCAACTACGAACAGAGTTTTCGAAAAGAGTTTGCTCATAGCAAACAACAAGAGATCTCAGATTCACAAATCGCTACAGTAACCAAGTTTTTAAAACATTTGCGGTAACTTTAAAAGCTTTCAAAAATTTTGCATAAATGCTACTTCATTGTGATGAGCTCTTAAAGTCGCACAAGAAGTTTGAAGCGAACAGTTTTCTGTTATTTTCTGTGATACCGTATTTTTATAGTGGAACCTAGAGTCGCATCATGGTTTGCTTAGAATGAAGTCATTGTTTTAATAAAAAAGGCCAAAATTATAAATGCAAAAAGCTGTGTGTTTGATACCCATGCACCGCAATATGTTTTTCCAACACTTCTGGATTTAGTTCCTACACGCTGATGCACACAGCCCTGGTAACTGCCAAAATAGTTCTTTGCTGTAAAAAACAAATGGCGAGCAATTTAACTTTGAGCAGACAAACCTCACACAGCCATCTGGTTCATTAGTTTCAAAATAGATGTGCTGTTAAGGAATTTTTAACGCTTGACAATGTGTGTAGCAGATATAAACGATGAATAAATTGGGTTCTATTCAGTGCGGTTTAAACTCGCAACTTTCAATGAAAGTCTTGGCTTGAGGAATTTAAGACAGATTACCCACTTCAAAAGGAGAAAGTTTTGCAGACGACTGGTTCCGCTAAAGATTAGCGGTAGTGTTGGCACATTAACGAGTAAGTGAGATTGTGTAACACAGGCCTGATGCCAAAAATAATTAAACTGACTCGCTGGCGCCTGCGCTGCTCACTTTAAAACTGCCATGAAAAAGTATGAAACACCAACCTTTTTGTTACTCTGCAATTGATCATCTGACCTACTTTAAAAATTGCCAATGCCAAAGAAACTTATGGCAATCTAAAATCTGTCACAGAACAAGGTTCAAATAGCATAAATCAAGTTATATAAATTGATTACTAGTTGCTCTAACAAATAATAAAAGTTAACCCAAGAAACATTGGACAAGTTGCTGTAATTTAAATAGTTTAGTCACTTTTCGGTCTAAACTATATGGTATATATTCTTGATTGAGGAGCCTTGTATAAATGTAGACACTTATTAGCCCTGTTCATACAATCGGAAGTCAGAATACAAAAAGGTTTATTTGAATGTAAATAAAAGATAATTTATGAAAGGTCAGTCAGAAAATGTAGATCAATATTTAGAGGTATAATAGGAAAGTGCAACTACGAACAGAGTTTTCGAAAAGAGTTTGCTCATAGATATTCAAATCAAGTTATATAAATTGATTACTATGTAAGATACCTGTATCTTGACTATGACCTAGTTTCATCTTGCTTCTGCCTAGCTGCGGTTTCTACATACCAATGTCAGAACAACTCTCATGTCAGAGTTACATATCTTTTATACATTAAGTTGTTATTTTAGTATACACAAAAGATAAGAACGTAACATTTTTTTATAACAGTTCATCATTTGACATCTGACAATTACTACAAGACCAACATCTTTTCCTGCCAAGACTGTCTGTGTCACCATTCATGTCAGCCTCCATAAACATTCCAACTACGCTAATTATCTGTCCGCATCCGCTTGCTTATCTTTGTCTGTGCGCCTGGAACAAAATTAATTGTGTAAATATTATTCTGCAACCTTTTCGTATCTTGTGTTTGACTCATGCCACACATATTTTATGCAAGTCATTCTCTCCTATATAAGGGAACCCCATCATGTTTGTGAGGAGTCTGTAGTTCAACATACATACATACTATGATACATTCTCAATACGTAATATAGATCGTTAAATATACTGTTCTTAAATACAACCACTGTCTCGTTATCGCAGTATTAAATCTTGTGGTAGAAAAACAGTTCTACAAACATTGGCTTAAACAGAAGAAGCCCCCTAAGGGTAACATTGCTAAGAAAGACATTAGCAACGGTTTATCACAACTAGTTGCTCCAACAAATAATAAAAATTAACACCAGAAACATTGGACAAGTTGCTGTAATTTAAATAGTTTAGTCACTTTTCGGTCTAAACTATATGGTATATATTCTTGATTGAGGAGCCTTGTATAAATATAGACACTTATCAGCCCTGTTAACACGACCGAAAGTCAGAGTCCAACAAGGTTTGTGTAAATATAATTAAAAGATAATTCTCGAAAGGTCGGCCAGACAGTTCAGATCAATATTTAAAGATATAATAGGAAAAAACAACTATGAACAGAGGGAGGCAACTCTATGGCTGTGTGAGGTTTGTCTTGTCAAAAATAATTTGCTAACAATTAGTTTTTTACAGCGAAGAGCTATTTTGGCAATTATTTGCGTTTATCTGCATCAGCATGTAGGAACTCAATCCAAAAGCATTACAAAAAAATATTGCCGTGCCAGGGTTTCGAACACACAGCTTTTTGCATTTTTATAGTTGGCCTTTTTTCGTTTATACATGACTTTAGTTCAAAGATGTATATTAACATAAAAGGCCAACGGTATATAAATTATAAATTTAAAATAGATGCACAGTTAATGGTTTTTTGATGCACTTGCGCAGACTTATTTGAAAATGTATCATCTAACATATTGTAGTTTATTCTGTACACCTTTTTAAAATGAGATGTATTTGACCTAGTTCAAGCTTTACTATTGCAAAAACTTTTTGCCCAGCTTACTCTTGGAACCAAAATATGGTACAAAATGGCATAATTCCAAATTTATTCTTTGACCTTTATATGATCAATTGAATAATTAATTATACGAGTAGAATTTAACGCAAGAATAATGCGAACTTTTGCTGTTTTTGAAAAGTTTTTTTTGGCCTAGCTCAAATTTTATATACTTTAAATTATGAGCTTTGTCTAACTATAGCTGCAAATTTTCCCTGTTAACACAGTCAAATGTCGGAGTCCGAAAAGAGTTGTTTAAATTTAATCATAGAGTTTTTTTAAAGTCAGCCAGACAGTTTAGATCAATATTTTAAGATGTGATAGGAGAGTGCAGGTATAAACCAACGTTTCATGAGGAGTTTGATCATCGCAGACTGCAGTACATCTCATATTCACAATGCAATGCAGTAACTGGGTTTTGAAAGTAATATAGTGGTGATTTTAAAAAAATTTGAAAAAGTAGAAATAGCAGTTATCTTCTCATGTATGAATCAAAAAATGTTGCATTCATGCTTTTTAGAAGTTTGTTCCAAATCACGAATGCAACTGTGTTGTGTTAAATTTTTTAAAGCCCACGGAAATGCAAATGAAACAGCTTTGTGTCATTATCTATGTTATGCTTTAAATTGAGCTGAAAGTAGAGTTTAAAGTTCTTTATTAGTTCAGACAGAATTTAGATCAATATTTTTAGATGTTATAAGAAAGGGCACACAGAAGTGCAAATAAAACAGATTTGTGTTATTATCTAGATCAAATTTCAAATGGAGCTAAGAGTAAAACTGAAAACTCTTTGGGGTTAGTTCAGACAGTTTGATTACTCAGCATTTGCAATTGCAAAAAATGTTTTTTATTGTAAAAAAAAAATGTTAGCATTTTAATGTTGACTAGACACACCCCACACAGACATCGGGATAATTATTTTTGAATTAGTGATGTTTAGATGTTTCAAGTGACAATGCGTGTACTTTGACAATGTGTGAAACGAATATAAATGATGAATGAATTGGGTTCTACTTGGTGTGGTTTAAACATGAGACTTTTATTGAAAGCTTAAGCTCAAGAATTTTAAGTCAGATTAATTATATCGTAGGGAGGAAATTTTGCAGTCAACTGGTACCACTAAATATTAGACCAAGAATCAGCAACCCGTGGCTCCGAAGCCGCATGTGGCTTTTTCATCCCTTTGCTGCACCTTCCTTTAACTTTGGACTTATTTCTTTTTCCACCTCTTACCTTATGCCAAGCAATTATTTAAAAAATCAAAGTTTCAACAATTCATAGTTTAAACTATAAATTCAGTTTGCTTCTGTTCAAAAAGCTACGGCATTTGTATTAAATTAAATAGCATAAATTGTGTCCTTTTGAGTGCAATTTACACTCATACTTTTCAATGGAAGCCGAAGCTTGAAAGAGTTAACATAGAAAATCAACAGCAATGTGACAAGTGACATGTTTTATTTCATTTTATTCATTTTAAAAGAATTCATTGTTCAATTGCTACATTTCATCAGCATTATTTGTTCAAACTACCATTAGCATGTGAGTCATCTATCATCAATTGACTAACACTTGGATGACAGTCCAAATTGTGCGGTTTTTTGGTATAGTTTGCATTTCATATTTTGTAATATAATATCACTTTCTGGTTTCATTAAAAATTGTTTTTCAAATGGCAACAAAAAGTTGTTTTTACATTTTTAATGTCATGTCTTTAATAGGATTGATGCTCAAAGATATTATGCGTGAACTAATTACTGTAAGGTTTCATTCTGTAACATCATAGCAACATACCGCAATGCCATCATGAAAACAGTTGGGTCACTCTCATTATCTTGTCAATCAGTGTCACTGTTTAATAGTATCAAATTCATACAATTTATCGATTTGACCAAAAGATCAAATTTTTATCCTCAAACTAGCAGGGACAGACTTAGCTACATTATGTAATGCAATGTGTTGCTAAACTGTCACCCTGGATCACCATTGTTGGCTTGAACTACCATCAGTATTAGTCATCCATAACAAACTGCCAAGCTCCGTCATTACATTTGCTTTTGAACTGTTAATTTTACCAGTATAGTGTACATTTCATAAATTGCCACATACAAAATATATTGAAATTCAATTTTTAAATGGCAACAAAAATTAATTCCACATTTGTAGAACCATGGTTTTACTAGGAAGTATGTTCCTAGCTATTCTCTGTAAATTAATTACAATATTTGCATACAATCAGAGCACAGCGACCGACCTCCTATGGCAAGGCGATACTTTAATGGAAACAGCTGTGTTTTTCTCAATCTTTCATGATTTAGTGTCACTGCTTACAAATGAGACACTCATACAATCCACTATGCTTATGCCACGGAAATGGTCTTACAAACCGACAGCATTGCACTAGAACATGCAAATAGGTCATGCTTTCCAGTCTTGCCTTACTTTATAAACTAGTAACACATGCATTATGATTAATGTCATGAGAATTGGCAGATTTCTTATTCTCCGTATGGCCATGGGGAGTAATGTCCTTCAACTTTTGAAAATGCAAACTTAACGCAAGTTGTCACACAACCGTCACTCTATTATAGTAGGTATAGTATACATGTATTATTATTGTTTCAAGCAAGGTCTGCTTGTCGGCAAACTTGGTTAGTACTGCATATATTAAAGTTTTACTAACCTGTCCATTACTGCAAAGCTTACACATTCTATACGCTCTCTTTCTGGTCACCTTCTGTTCGTTCAGCTAGTTTCTTTGGCATAGTCTCTTTGGCATGTCTAACTCCCTTCTGCTCCTATTTTAAACTAGTCTGTAATATTTAATCAACATCAATTTCAACAAATTAATACTTCAAGTCCAGAGAGTCTTATCTTGCAAGCTAAAGGATCAAATTTCAATCATTTAATTAGCGGGTAGGAGACCTGGATATGCATTCAAACAAATCTTATTGTTGAGCTGTCCCGTTGGATCACCCTTAATAGATTGTAATACCATCGGCATGTTAGTCATCCATTATGAACTAACTTTTTTAACGATTCTCCTGAACATCAATACTTATTGAATTTATAGGATACATGAAAATCTTTTACGTTTAGACTGGGCTTTGAAGTACAATACATCATAGCTTAACAGCTTCTAACGAATCATGCTCTTAACTTTGATATGAATATAGCAGTCTTTTGATTTGGTCACTGACTTGCCATGCAAATCTCTCACATGTCAGACAGCAACACTGTTTTTAAAACTGTAATAGGCTGCTTTTGTACACCGAGTAATCAGTTAAGGATTGAAAAAAACTTTTACAAAATTATGTTTTGTTTAAAAAATCTTAATCCGGATAGAAAATAAATGGAAATTCAGCTACATGTAGCCAAAGTTTCTAAATGCTTTTTAATATTTTTTGCGAATGAGTTACTTGAAAGTGTTGTTAAAAGAAAGACATAATAATTTTATATAAAAGCAAGGTGATATCATAATTATGCTGCCAACACGCGTAATTATATAATTACTGCAGTCTGAAATAAATTCTAACGTTGTGGTCAGCATTGTGCACAGTATCAGATGATGTGTAGAGCCTGTTTTAAACGTGTCTACATTTTTGTATTGCTTTTACAAAGTGCGTAAAAAGATTGAACCTAAGAAATTGGTTTTCATTTATTAAAAATTGGTGAAATTCAAAACAATCATACGCTAGCACAATCTCTAATGACATCATCTTCGTAACGCTTTATCTTTTAAACTTTTATGTACATTAGTAAAAATTGAATGAAAAATGTTGGAAAGCTGTGCAAGTTGATAAAAATTCGGACGCAAAAGAATTTGTATCAATTCATAACTCATACATTCTGACATAGTGGGTACATAGACAAAGTTTATTCGCTTTGCTTATTTGTCATAAGGCATTTAATGAGGATTCTTACATAGCATTAGTAACTGTTAATATCTAACACATTTAAAACAAAAAATAGATATAAAATAGTAATGTACACTTTTATAGGTACGAGTAGTCTTAAAATAAATTTTGTATTCAAGGTCATTCCCTCTTTTTAAACGCACAGCTTGTAAAACTGTTTTTAATTTATACAAATACAATATTTGCACATTCTTTTATACCAACTGCATTTTAGTATACTAATTATGGCCTAAGAAACAGAAGGTGCTTGCTAAAAGCCTAATTAACTAATTGATCAGGGTCCCACGCAGCTATGGTAAGAACATCACGATAAAAGTGTGACTGCCTGTTCATTTATTTATTTACGCAATTCCTCTAAAAAAACATAAGGTTATCTGATAGAGAGATTTGGCAAAAAAATTCAGTGGCCAGTAATCGTTTTCTTTTTAAACGCAAGTTTGACCAAGCTTTGTCTAGAGTAGAAAAATGTTTGATCTTTAATAGTTGATTAAAGTTTTAAACCAGTTGAACTCTAAGTTGAACAGGTCAACTATTAGCTTACAGCAGAGTTAATAACACTATTGAACATATACATGTACATGTAGTACTGACTCACCTGATATTAGCTGATAGGATAATATTCTTAGGTTAATTTACAAAAGCAAGTGGAGAGATGCATGCAATATTTCAGTGATCAGCTTGAGCAAACAATACAACTGACTACAGATAGTTTTGTTTACTTCAAGTTTACATAGGTTAAAATGTGGTAATGGCTGGCACTGTGAGACATGAGAACACAATTACCACAAAGACTGTGTAAGCACATCCACTTAAGATGTTCTTGTTTACACACATTATATTTAACTTACATGTATTGCATATCTTACACTGTTTTACAGATATTTTGGCAACACGGCAGCTTTTTATTTTACAGATTATATTTATTCACTTTTAGTTGACTATTTTTAGAAAATAGCTAACTCTAAAACAATTTTTTAATGTTTCAAAAAACATTCAGCATTTGCCTTAGCTAATACTAGTTCTCACTGCAGACTATAACTGAAATATTGCAGACATAACACCAATTATACATTTTAATCCTTCGTAGGTAGTTATTGCTTTGGAGTCTTTAAATTTAACTTCAGCTTTTGACGTCTCCATTCATTTATTATTACATAACAGTCTATGAATTTGTATGCCATCATGTAGTGTTTGGTAACAATTTGTATAGATACCTTCTTAGCCTAACGGTTGCTCCAACCTTCGGATGCTTTGTAAAACTGAAAAGAACATCAAATAGAACTTCTGTAGTATGAGACATTTGTAACCAATTCGGGCGAGTCCTGATATTTACCAACTCTGTATAAAAACAGCTCTGTGTCAGGGCTAATTTATATTTTATGATTATGGATGACTAAGTTAAGATAGTGATTTATAATGCTGCAAATTATTTGTGATAAACCAAACTCACAGACCTTATGTCTAATGTTTCAGATCTACAAAGATTTAGTGATTGTTTGACGAGTTCTGCTGATCTTATGTATCCCAGATCAGGGAGTTGGGTATAACTTCAATTCTTTGTATCTTTTGCCGGGAAAAACAAATTGACAAATAACTTAAAAAGCTTTCAAAAAAGTTGCCTATTTGCTACTTACTTGTGATATGCTCTTATGGGCGCACAAAAAATTGAAGCAAACAACTTTCGGTTATTACCTATAATACGGTATTTATATAGTAGAGCCAAGAGTCACGTCATGATGTTTACTAAAGCTGTTTCTAGGTAACAGCCTAACCAACCAAATTAATTCTTGCGAACTAAGTTAGACCAGAAAATTCGCTTCCTTTTGTAACAGATTTCAAATATCTTTTCTCTCTTTGTTTCAACCACAAATTTTATTAGAACGCTGTCGCGAACAAACCGATACGACTTGTTTGGTGATAGGTCATAAAGGATTGTGATGCAAATACAGGATTTTATGATACCAGACTATAAGTATCCAGTTCACTCTGATTCATGAAATAATGATGATCGTGTGCTCGACGGATATGATGCTAGTGTAATAATTTTACGAGCTTTTCAAATCGTACGAATTTTATGGTTTCAGCCCACAACGGTGAAAGACTGTTTTTTGCTGTGTGATGACATTTGATGTCAGTTGCCCGTCTTTCATTACTTTTTTTACAAAATATCGTTGAATTATAAACACATTTAGATATATTTTAATAAAGTTTCAAAACCTTAGATCGTTAGACACATTGCCCAGGGCGAGTGGCACATTTTGACCAGGTCGTCTAGGGTTCAAAGGGTTGAGGTGGTTAGTCCAATACCTATTTGTAGGTTTGTAGCATTCGGTTTTTAGCCATAGACTTATTTAAATCACTTTAGAAGGAACATTTAGTCACTCTTACCTTTATATATTCCGTCATAGAAGTCTTCATTAGTTGAGTGTTGTCATGGCTCTGTAAGTTGACCCCTGATTGGTCAATTGTTAGAATTTTTTCATACTCGTCCTGTTCATTTTAATCGTACATGTAAATGTCTTGTGTCTTATAGGCATGTTCTATTTATCCATTGTCTGTTTATATTCTCAGAACCATATCATTCCTTTTTTAGGATTGCGTCCCCATGGCCGACATAAAATCAAACCTTTTCGTTTGGAACTCAAAGAGAAAAAATGACAGTGTAGATGTGACAAGCAGATTGCCTCTCAACAGCAGGTCAATTTACAGTTCATTAAATGACATTTCATCCATGTATTACTATAGGGTCATCTCATAGACTCATATTCATCTATAGCCTCATTTCCTTTCTGATATTAGTTCTGGCTAGTTTTGACACTCACAAATTGCCGGTTTACGGTATGTTACTCTCAGTCTTTCAAATTTTTTTATGCTATCTGTGATGTCGGAATATTTTATTCTGACATAAAATTGCTGTTTTTGCATTTCTGTGAGATTCTTTGCTAAATGCTCATATAAGCGGACACATGATGAGTAATTTCATAAAACTACTATGAAGCCGCATCACTCTATTGATATATTTCAATAGAATTTACTCAATGTCAATAGTATGCAGGAACAATAGGAAACTGGCTGTAGTTTACTATGAATATTGATGTTATAGACATATACCTCTGACTATTAAATATACTCTGATGTTAACAGCTTACCTTTTTGATCTCTTGTTTGTCAAATGTATAACCAATAGGTAGAAGGATAAACATTATTGTCAGAGATCATAGCAACCATTGCAGCATCGAGAGTGTACCATATTTAAGTCTTAGAGTTTAACCACAAAAAACAAGTCTCTGTGATGGTGAGAGCCACTCGTAAATTGTAAGCGGGTCGTGTCGATGACAATAGAAATAATTGAAGCAATCTTTCATAGAGTTGGCATGCATTGATGTCTTCTCAATAATACCAGTCGTTCTCTAATTATAACCCAAAAACGGCATTCAATGTTGAGAGACAAAAATCTAGAGGAAATAAAAATGGCATAGCTGGATGTTGCGTGTATAACAAGGGTAAGTAATCATGCTTTCACCAGGACTTATATAGTGAGTTTATGGAGCATCGCGTGATCTTTTAGCTAGTCATCATGTGAAATACGGGGAGTTAGAGATGTGTAAGAAAGCCTAGCATAACTACAAACAGTAAAAACAGTTGAAAACACAGGCCTACCATCCACAGCGCGTCATAAATACTCCATAGTTTATAAAGAATAAAATTCGACCTAAAATTGCTAACTAGCAAATTATTTGCTAGTTAGCAAATAATTTGCTAGTTAATAAAGAAGTTGCTAGTTAGCAAAGAAGTTGCTAAGGCTTTCAATAAAAATGGCCAATTTAGCCAAAAAATGCCAATACGTCTTTTTTATTTACTTCTTTGGTTCAATGCTGAGCTTACTAGCATTGGTGAGTCCTGACTGCAGCTATCTACCCCTTTAGGTTTATTATGCAATATCTTTGAGTTTATCCTGGCCTAATGGCTGCTAATTAAATACTCAATATTTAATCCTTTGGCTTGATGGCTATAAGGCTATGTTGACCTATTGAAATATATTATCTACGTTAGTGTTTAATACTGCTAATGGATTGGTAGAGGGTGGTTAGGTATGCCAGGAAGAGGTGAAACTGGTTAAACAAGTGGTTGAACATGAACAAGATGGCTAGTCAAGGAGACAGTGGCTAGACAAGCGGAGGGTGACTAACCATCCAGAAAATAACAAGACTTACAGAGACATGGGGTGTGTGAGTGCTTCTCAATATTTTATAGGTTCATGTAATTTTCAACCTATTTTGCAGGGAAATCATCAATCATTCAATATATAAAGTTCGATTAGAATTCTAAATTTTTTGAACTTTCTTAAACTTATGCCCCTGTTTTCAATTTTTAGTCCCATTGTGACATGCAAATATTCATAGATGTATAGTTTAAAGGGTGCTCTATGGTTTACTCGTGTGTAATGCTACAGTTATACCTCGTCATATGAGTCTCCCAACATACGAGAATATGGAAGCATGACAAAGATTTCTAACAAATATTTGATAATAGACATGATGCAAATGTGAAATACGAGCGTATGAGATGGTTCTCTACGTGGCTTCTAGTTGGCCACTCATCAAAGGAGAAGCCACTTGTAAAAATAGCATCGTTCGGTTTTCTCGTTGAGTCAGTTTGAAAAGTTATAGAAAGGCTAACATTGAAGACGAACGGAAATCAAAAACAAGGCAAAAAGAGGCAAGGCCACGGGTATGTCTTATGTGTGCTGAAAGCCGGCACTTTTTGCAACTCTCATACCCTAGGACACTTATATTTCGCTAGTATTTAGTTTCGTGAGTAGCACACAGAATAAAATTTCGCTGCAACTTTATTTCGCGGCTCTGATGAGTGCGAAAATATAGTGATGTGAAAATAAATGCAGTGGAAAAAACAGATTACATTCCTCAGGTCCTGTTTGCTAATGAGAAAAAAATTCAATTTGGGACTAGTTCGTATTTGTAAACCGCAGGTTGAAATGTGTGGGTGAGATCGGCAATTCAATTTGATCACTTGCTGCCATTTGTTTTTTAGATTATCAATGACGTCTAGGTTCCTCCCGCTGTGACTTTCACACTCGAATCCCAAGAAAAAGAAAATAGATAGGTAGCAACCAACTTCACAACCAAAACTGTATAACCCTTACGCTGCCATAAATGCATTTATGCGTTTTCTAGGGGCCACTGCCATAAACGCATTTTTGGACTTTCTCAGCAATTGTCTGGTAACCTGATTTTATTATTTGTTGACCACATAACCCACGGTCTTTAAGCGTTTTATGAAATTGACTGTGTTGTCCGAAGATTTCTCTATAAAATCGGCCTAAAACAACGAAGAAATTTTAAACTTTTGTTTGAGAATTGCTAATCTGAAAACGAACAATTTCTGTGAGTTCATTAACTACCCCGCGCGAGTCATAAAACAGTTGATGATTACAATTAATTGAAACAATTAGTTGTTGGTGACATAATAGCCAATTTAGATTTTTGTTATTATACAGATAACTGAAGTACAACTTGAAAAAATACTGTATACATATCATGAAGCAATATCGGCAATTTCGGTAAAATGGCTGGCACTAGGCCAGTAGCTAATTTGTACATGGTTGGCAGTGGAAGATATAATGTGGTTAGACCTGATGAGGGTTGATATTGTTTTTGGTTGGTAATAAAATTCATCACTACAATAATTATTCTGCAATTTTATGACTTCACCTACCAGACTTTCATCCTCATCAGTTACAAATTCCGTGACTAAACTGATATAATCTTAATTTGCTTTGCCATGCTGCTCAGTTGGTGTATTAGCTATAATGAGTTTACCAGAAATTTCCCATTGATCGAGACACAGACCACAGACGAAAATTGCCTGCATTTCTAACATGACGATTTTATTGTGGATATCAATGAGCAAAGCTATTTAACTTCGCGTTTTCGCTCGCTCGTTATGATAGTTTAGTTTCGCTCATTAAATTTTCGCGAGAGGATGACACCGCGAAAACGCGAAAGTTAGATGCCGCGAATACATAAGTGTCCTAGGGTAGTATTATAGGTGGTTTTGTTCAGTAGGTAGGAATGGACTAATTTCAGTATATGAATTTACAGAAATGATAATTATAAAATAATAATAGTTTCAATAATATAATATATAATATATTTTACATAGTACGAATTGATTTGAGATAGAAGAGGACTGACATACGAGGTAAGTATCAGAATACAGGATGCTAGCGTGTTGAGGTCTGACTGTACTGTGTTCACTCAGAAGTTTTCATGGTGTCAACATAAAATTCTCAATAGGATGCTACCATTGTATGTGAGAAGTGTGTAAAACTTAGGAGAGCAGAGGGTATAGAGAAATCTTAGCGAACAGAGGGTATAACCATTGCCTATTGGTCATTCTTGTTCATTAGCTCTTGTCGCTCATGGCAGGAATCTCAGGCTAAGAATTACTCTTGCTATCCAGTGATAATTTCTATCAGCATAATTTTTGAAATACAATTATGCTAAAACACAAACAGGCTAGTATAACGCTAATACCAAAACAAGCAAATGTTATGTAACGTTATCAAATGCGAGCAAACCAAGGGAGGACAAGTCCAATTTTCTTGTCAAAGTAAATTGAAAGATATCATAAATTGTCAGATGATAAAGTTAGTAAAAGTAGTCCTGCCGCTAGACTAAAGTTTTTGGATCATATTTAGCTGACCCCCCCCCCTTTATATTTGTAACGAGTTAATCTACACCCCTGATAGACTTGGTGCTACTTAACTTGTTTCTAATTAAAACTGTTTATAATAGTCCTTTATTATACTAAAGAAAAATGATAAATAAAATTATTATTTCATTGTTACTGTGATTATTCTGCAAAGTTTGCTCTGTGACTTTTTATTAAATCTTTTGCCATTGATTGCAAAGCGATCGATTGCAAGGCGAGTGATTGCGAGTGCAAAGCAATAGATTGCGGGGCGGGCGAGTGCAAGAAACCGATTGTCAACTGCGAGGGGGGTAAAGACTGGTCAGCCGAGGCGGGGACTCAGCCACAGAAGTGCGTGATCATCACCTTCGAATATAGACGGGTGTGAACGGATTCATGAATCTAGACACATGAATCTAGAATATTTACTAGATTTTACACGCATCTAGCTGTAAAACACATTGCAAATTTCCATTGTTATCCCCAACATTATCGACATGTATATGTGTATGCACTTTTTTTCAAGACAAGAATTTCAGTAGACAATTTATATAATAATACATCAGGGCAACAATTTCAGTACACTGTATATTTGGAGTTGTTGTACAGTATGAATGACAACTCTCAATAAATCTTATGATGCGAGTGATTCTGTCTCTGTAGGCGGGTAATGCAGCTAGTCATGTATAAACACCAAGGTCACAAAAGTTTTGAAATATTTCGCAGATTTTCTAAAATGAAAGTATCTTGCAAAGCTATTTTGGTAATTTCGAAATTCTTTTCAAAAACTATTCTGTCAATTCGACTTTAGTGGAGTGAAACCTTTTGCAAAAATCTAACGCACTTGTGTAGATTTCAATATTATAAGGAAATTGTAGCTTGTTTGTTCATGAGATTTTCAAAGTTTTTTTGTTAAAGTTGTAACTATTATTGGTGCTCTTGCAAAATCTGGAAGCCCCTTAAGGTAATTGAAATTAAGCCATTTGCTTGTCATCCATAGAAACGATGTTTCAGCACTAATTATATAATCACCATTGATTGGCATACAGTAAGTTGGAGATTGCGTATTGTTAATATTTCTCTGTTGTAAACTCAACTCATTTGTCCAATACCTAGTACCTGAGAATGATTGCTTGACTAATTCTGGCCATTAATCTAAACCAAGGTTGAGGAGTCTTGGTATAACTTTAATTATTCGAGTTTCCCACCTTGTCTGACATCATTGTTTTATTTGAGAGATCAAATTCTAATCCTTGATATTGACTGCCACTCATTGCAAAGCAATTACGGCATCAGTAACTACTCGCCGTTAATACTTTGTTTCAATATAATTTGTACTGTGCATATTTTTCACATTATATCATCTTGCAAATATCGTCTTTATAAATTTCCTCATTGGATATGCTTTGCTCACTGGTTTATCATCTACTTGCAGTCTCAAAAAAATAAATTGTTTTGAGATTTCAGTTAACCCAATGTGAAGCATCAGTACTTGCAACAGCAGAAAAAATACCAGTTTAGTTGTTGCTTTAGATAACGTAGCATAAAGCCAGGTTTCATTTACATTGTTCGTGGCTTAATTGTCCCCGAGTGTGATTCTCGTCTTTGGTGCAATAGGTCCTTGGTTCAAATCCTGGTGAAGCCGAATAATATTTTTTTAGATTGATATGAAAGGAAACATTTTCCAAGCTTTCTTGTTGCTTTGGAGACACTAACAAAATATTAGTTTTTTTATAGTTTTCATAGCACTATGAGTCTTGGTACATTTCTAGCTTTGAATGTAAGAGGTCCTGGGTTCGAATCCTGGTCAAGCCGGTCAAGCTGTATTAAGACTTGGTTCCCTCAAAATGTCAACCTAACAATTTTTCAAGACAATCTTCATTTAGTTACTTACATTTGTACAAAGAATTAATTAAATGTTTCATGTCTGTTTTGAATTAGAATCAGATAGAACTGAAAAGAATGATTTTTTATAATTTTTGATGTAGCTATGTTATATTTCTTTAAAGATATCATTAATTTCTGACACGGTAATTATACTATCAATTAAATAATGGTACATGAATGAATGCCCTCAAAACATTTCCTGTATACATTAAAGGCTTTTCTAACAGAATAGCTACTCAGCTATCATAGCCTGCTAACATTGACTATTTATTAAGATCTTAGGCTAAGGTTTGTAATAAAGCGAGGCATGCGTACATTTATCTGCTATCAACAAGGGCTACCTGACTCTGTCACTGTGTACACCAATCAAAAAGCTCCCACTATTTTATATAGGCTATATGACTAAACACTGAATGTTACAGACGTGTACGTACACACTCTGATAAAAATGATTTCAAATTTTTGCATTCTTATTTTTCATGAAGGAAGTAACCCACCCTTTGTGCTTATTTTTTATAAAAGTATGAGTTAAATCTTTACAAGTTGACAACTTTAGGGTACATCATATTTTGGAAACTTTCTAGAAGGATTTTGATAGACTATATTGTTCTCGAATCCTATGCTAAATTTGAGTTGTTGGAAAATTGAAAGTTTTATAGATTTTGATTTTAATAGATTATATTGGCAAGTAATTTTTATCAGGGGCCACATGAGAATCTCTGATTTTCTCAGAGAGCCTTCAACTTTTGATGGCATCTGAAGTGTACAACGTTCTCAATCGCATCTTTTGAATATATTACTGATAATAACAAGGGTATAGCATTCTGGAAATAATTACATTACGCTATGCGACATTGTTGCGTATTATTACTGAACTGTTATATTAACTGTCCAAATTTGGTCTAAATCGTGCTACCGAATAGCTTTACATATACACATTTTGGAGTCGTGTGCACTCAGTTAAACAGGGTTAAAATAAACTTGGTCATGACTACATTGGCAATGATAATGAACTTACACAATTTTTTAGATTTCATCAGAATAAAACAGTATTTTTCTCTCATTTACAATTCCTGTTGTTGTATGAGATGATCTGATTACCAAAATGTTTCAAGATTAAAATTGATAAAAATTGATTGCGATTAAAACGCTCAGAGATTTCATAATAATATGACTATTTATAAATGGAAACAGAAAAATAAATATTTAGTAGCTATTATCTCTGCTCACATAGACACAAGGTTAGATAATTGTGATTGTTTTCAGTGGCAGTAACTTAACAAGAATCATTTGTGTTTTTGTGACATGTCCTGTATTCATTTCTTAATGCTGCAATATTAGTTTATGAACAAGAGGCTATATCCTGATTGGTAGCATCAATAAGTCAATGCATTCAGTGTTCTGCAGGTTGGAGCTGGGTCAAAGAATCACTGATTCTCTCTAGCCAATTTGTCAGATTTTCTTTGAATAAAATGGTTAATGCGAAGCTTGATGGTCTAGGGTATGATTCTTGTTCTGGGTACAGAAATTGGTTTACATAAAGGATTTACTGACTTTCTATGAAGCCATGTTTGATTGCATCAACTGAGTACAGATGAATACCTAGCCTTACTTTGCAACTTTGAACTAACATTCCATTAAAGTTAG
Organism: Watersipora subatra; assembly: GCF_963576615.1. Classification (NCBI taxonomy): domain Eukaryota; kingdom Metazoa; phylum Bryozoa; class Gymnolaemata; order Cheilostomatida; family Watersiporidae; genus Watersipora; species Watersipora subatra. The sequence goes on from NW_027045311.1 coordinate 66,383, forward strand.
TTAAGGAATAAATTTGGAGTAAATATATATTATTTTATTTATTTTTCATATTTTACCAGCCTCATCATTTTCTGTCAAAAAATATGAAATATTTGAAAACTTTGCAAGTTGAATATTACAAATTCCTTTCTACTATAGAGTCATTGTATGCACCGCAGTCATTGTATGTTAGAGAGTTTGTTTGGTGAAATGCATGTAAGTATGGATTTGATTGTATCAGCTTTATCATTTGCAGGCTGTTGTAATACATACTTACAAGATAGCTGAAACTCAATAAAGTAAGATTAAGGTCATTCTTTAAAGAAATCTACTGATTTGGCCGCAGCTGGTGCTAGCATTGAATGCTTTCCTGTTTTCTTGGAGGTATGTTGAAACACACTATCCCTACCTTCAAGGAGCTTTTATACCACATATGTAGTCGTACACTACTCAGTACCTGTGAGGCATTGCAATATTGGAAACGCTTCATGTTTGTCATTTACCTGCGAAACTGTTTGCGCACACACATGATGATTGCCATTTTAAAATGACAACCGTAAAACTATAGAGAGCATGAAACTATAAACTATTAGACAGCAGATATTAATAGGTCAGACCTCTACTTCTTACTCATAAAAACGAAAGTGTGTATATGTGGCTGCACTACTTTTATGATCACCATTGATTGGCCTAGGCTAAAGATCATAGGTTGCTAAAACACTTTGTGGTAAACTAAACTTATATCTCCTATACCTAGTACCTGCAGATGTTTATTAAATGTTTGATTATGTCTTGCAATTTAGCACACTTAAAATTAAGGAGTTCTGGTTTAAGTTCAGTTTTTGGTGTCTTCTAACTCGCTTGATGTTATTGGCTTATTTTCAGTTAAAATTATAATCCGATCGATGGACTACTCACTCAAGAATAACTGCCAAGTAATTATGGCAAACATCTCACTAATTGTGTGCGAGTAATACTTTATGAAGCAATTGTGTTGTAATCTTTGAAGCTATATATTCTTAATTACTGACATTTATGTTATTTTGTAAAAATGCAAGAAGAAATTGATAATTCCAATGCATGTTTTTACACGACCAGCTTTATCGATGAGCCAGATTTTTTACATCAACAAGGAATTTCTCTGAACTAAGTTGCTAAATTATGTTGAAATCAGACATGACCTCTCAATATAATTCATTTAACATGGAACATTTTGTAGCTCACTTAGGCATATCACTGTGGTAGGCGAATTACATATCCCAAGTCTTTTTATAATGACATTCATTTTACAAAATAAAGTTGATACTGGTAGGACATGAAAGCTCACCACGAAATACTGTCTGTAATAATCATTGAAAGTAAATTTTGAAATTAATGACACAAGATTTCATGCATAATTGATTTTAATGTTTTACATAGCTCAACTCTGTTGTTTAACAATTATCACTTTAATTCAAATACAAGGTTAAACTACTGCATTCCTTCTAAAAACTTTTAATATTTGTTACTGAATTTCAAAGGTATGCACAAATGTGTATGGAATCCGACAGCAGACTTTATGAACAACACTCGTCGGTCCAAAACTTAGCTCGGGATATTGTTTTGATATTTCTGGCTATCGAACGAACTTGAAGTTAGAGACTCGCAATGTAACTTTGAATTCTTTGTGTCTCCAACCTCGTCTTATGTCATTGTCTTATTTGTGGGTTGACATTATAATCCATTCAATTGAAGACTGCCTCAAAAACAACTGCTAACGAATTATCACAAGTTTCTCTCTAATTATATGCTGGTAATACTTCTTTTGAAGTAATTGTGTTACAGTGTTTGAAACTACTATACAATTCTTACATATTTGTTCTTTTGAAAAAGGCAAGCAGTAATTTGTTTTTTCAACACCTGCTCGCTCATGGCAACTTGCATCAATGAGCCAGAGTTTCCTACATTGGCAAACAATTTTCAAAAGGAAATTACTAAAATGTTTTGCTGTAATAAAAAAGTATGGTTTTGAGTTATCTACTATTTCAAACAACCTTGCATGTACATGTATGTAAAAAAGGAAGCTTTTACCAGGAGAATAATTCAAATGTTTAGTGAAAGCTTATATGGAGGCTTAGTACATTTTTTCATGTTAGCTAAACACAGAGTACAGGGGTAACCAGTTATGATACTGTCAATGACTTATTATAAATATAATAACTAGAGCAGTTTGGCTAGTATAACTACTGAAATGTTGAATTTTCCTTTTCTAACGCTCTCATCTACTGGTTATCGTACAATGAATTTCAACAGAGGTTGAAACAGATGTTTGTGTAAATGGAACAGGGGACTAGTAGCTGACAATCTGACAACTTCTGTGCTCATAAATTAATATTATTTCAGTTAAAAACTGTAAAGGTGTGAACAGTCCTTGCAGAATATTTGGCAATTGAACTGGTGTGGAGTTGTGCCACCCTTGAATTGTTGTGAAACCCTCATTTGGCTTTTTGTACTGAGACATTTTTAATTATGAATGCTTTTAGGTTTGGTTGGGCTAACACGCTTGTGTAATTTCCAGGATAATAAGGAAATTGTAGCTTGTTTGTTCATGAAATTTTCAAAGTATTGTTTGTTAATGTTGTAACTATTATTGGCGGACATGCAAAATCTGGAAGCACCTAAGGTAATTAAAATTCAGCAATTTAATTCTCATCTATAGAAACGATGTGTGTATATGTTCCAGCATCAATTTTATAATCACCATTGATTGGCATACAGTAAGTTGGAGATTGAGTATTGTTAATGTTTCTCTGTTGTAAACTCAATTCATTTGTCCAATACCTAGTACCTGAGAATGATTGCTTGATTAATTCTGACCATTAATCTAAACCAAGGTTGAGGAGTCTTGGTATAACTTTAATTATTTGTGTCTCCCACCTTGTCTGACATCATTGTTTTATTTGAGAGATCAAATTCTAATCCTTGATATTGACTGCCACTCATTGCAAAGCAATTACGGCATCAGTAACTACACGCCGTTAATACTTTGTTTCAATATAATTTGTACTGTGCATATTTTTTACATTATATCATCTTGCAAATATCGTCTTTATAAATTTCCTCATTGGAAATGCTTTGCTCGTAGGTTTATCATCTACTTGCAGTCTCAAAAAAATAAATTGTCTGGAGATTTCAGTTAACCCAATGTGAAGCATCAGTACTTGCAACAGCAGAAAAAATACCAGTTTAGTTGTTGCTTTAGATTTTCACTATATCTCATCTTGCAAATATCTTCTTTATAAATTTCCTCATAGGAAATGCTTTGCTATTAATCTACCTGCACATCTACTCTTGTCACATCTACTTGCAGTTCCAAAAAAAGTGGTTTTGAGATTTCAGTTACCCGAATGTGAAGCATCACTACTTGCAACAGTAGAAAAAACATATTTAGTTGTTGCTTTAGAAAACGTAGTAAGAAGCCAGGTTTCGGTTACATCGTTTGTGGCTCGATTGTCTCTGATTGTGATTCTCGTTTCGGGTGCGAGAGGTCCTTGGTTCAAATCCTGGTAAAGCTGAATAATATTTTTTTAGATTGGTATAAAAGATAACTTTTAACATGCTTTCTTGTTGCTTTGGAGACACCAACAAAATGTTAGAGTTTTTTTATCTTTCTCATAGCACTAGTAGTTTTGGTACATTTATAGCTTTGAATGTAAGAGGTCCTGGGTTCGAATCCTGGTTAAGCCGGTCAAGCTTTATTAAGGCTGGGTTCCCCCAACACGTCAAACTAACAATCATTTCAAGACTATTAGCTTCATTCAGTTACTCATATTTGTACAAAAAAATTAATTACATGTTTCATGTCTGTTTTGAATTGGAATCGGATATAACTGAAAAGAATTACTTTTTATATTTTTTGACATGACTATGTTAAATTCCTTTAAGATATCCTTAATTTCTGACACGCTAATTACTCTGTCAATTAAATAATGGTACATGAATGAATGCCCTCAAAACATTTCCTGCATACATTAAAGGCTTTTTTATCAGAATAGCTAGTCAGCTATCATAGCCTGCAAACATTGACTATTTATTAAGATCTTAAGCTAAGGTTTGTTATGAAGCAAGGCATACATACTCTTATCTGCTAACAACAAGGGCTACATGACTCTGTCCCTGCATACACCAATAAAAAAGCTCCCACTATTTTATATAGGCTATGTGACTAAACACTGAATGTTACAGACTTTGGAATTATTTGTTTTTTTTTTGTCATGAAGGAAGTCGTCCGACCTTTGTGCTTATTGTTTGATATAGGTATGAAATTCAATCTTTATAAGTTGACAAGTTTTGGGTACATCATACTTTTGAAACTTTCTAGAAGGGGTTTGATAGACTATATTGTTTTTGAAAATTATGCTAAGTTTGAGTTGTTGGGAAAATTGAAAGTTTTAAAGAAAGTAGCAGAACTATTTGCTAGTTTATTTGGACTGGCCTATGACTACATAAAGTAGCTACATAAAATTTAATTGTGCTCTGGTCTTTGTTAGTTTTGCTAAGGGATTTTCATGTTTCAATCATATTTCAAGTTATTCTAAATTGTTGGTATTTTCTTAAAAAATGGTTTTAGCTTTTTAGACTATAAAAAAAATCAGATTTCTGATTACATCATTATTCGTTTGATGGTCCAGAGATATGATTCTTGTTTAGAGTGCAAGAGGTTGCAGGCTTCAATCCAATTTGGCTCAGCAACCTTTTGTTAAAAAGTCTCAAAATGTGCTTTAATATATGCCATGCTGCATTAGAGAAATTACTAGTTAGTGAAGTCTTGCTGGCATTAACCGATAACTTGTTGGTGTGAGAGATGATTCTCATTTTGGGTGTAAGAGGTCCCGGGTTCAACTCCTTATCAATAATATAGTAATAACAATATAGTATTGTTATAAATGATAGAATTTGTAGCTTGATGGTTTAAGAGTATTATTTTTGCTACATGGTTACTAAAGGTCCTGGGTTCAAGTCCCAATGAAGCCAAAAAAGGTTTGTAAGAAGTATTTGAAAGTATGGTTCAATAGTCAAGTAAATTTTGTTGTTGCTATGGAAACACAACCAACCAATTAGAGTTGGTTTACAGTCTTTAGATATCTAATTATGGCTTGATGTTCTAAGGTAGGTGTGTTTGGCAAGTAAGTTTTATCAGGGGCTGCATGAGAAACTCTGATTGTCTCAGAGAGCCATCAACCTTTGATGGCGTTTGAATTGTACAATGTTCTCAATCAAATCTTTTGAATGTATCACTCATAATAATAAAGGTATAGAACTATACTAATATTTATATTAGGTTATGTGAAACTGTGGTAAATCATTATTGAACTGTGATATAAATTGTCCAAATTTAGCCTAAATTGTGCTACCGAATAGCTGGACATTTGAACATTTTGGAGTTGTGTACACTGAAAAAAGGAGAGTTAAAATAATCTTGGTCATTACTAAATTGGCAATGATAATGAATTTACACATTTTTCTAGGTTTTATCAGATTATAACGGTATTTTTCTATCATTTACAATTGTTGTTGATGTATGACATGATCTGATTACCAAAGTGTTTCAAGATTAAAATTGATAAAAATTGATCGCGATTAAAACCCTCAGAGATTTCATAATATTATGACTATTTATAAACGAAAATCGGAAAATAAAGATTTAGTAGCTATTATCTCTGCTCACATAAGCGCAAGCTTATATAATTGTGATAGTTTTCAGTTTGCAGTAGTCTAACAAGAATCATTTGTGTTTTTGTGATGGTGTTCTGTATTCATATACAGAATACTGCAATATTAGTTGGTGAACGAGAGACTATATCCACATTGGTAGTATCAGTAAGTCAATGCATTCACGTGTTCTGCAGGTTGTAGCTGGGTCAAGACATCACTGATCAATTGGCTCTAGCCGACTGTGGAATATTTCCTCAGCCTAACCATAAAAAGGGCTCAGTGTGGTGTATGATAGGGGTATAATAGGCAGTGCTGGGTAATAAACCAGGGTTGAATTGTCTCCGCCTCCTATACTTTGAAGACGCGACTAGCCGTTGTAGACTCGATGTGATTGGCTGAAGCTTTCTTGCTGATTTCAAGACAATAGCCTGCTACTATTGTTAGTAGGAACGTAACTGCGGATCTCCGAGTACTGCGTGTAGTATATTATCGATTCGGGAGTAACAACTGCATTCAATGGTGAGATTTAACAATGTAACATTTCCACTCTGTTGTATTTAGTGCCTGAATCAGATTGCTAATAAACTACATGTATCTACCTAAGGATTAGTGGTAATCTTAAAGCTTCTCACGTTATTGAAAAATTTCCATAATGTTTATGAATTGAAATGCAAGGATGTCCGTTGGCTTGCAACCTACACTAGGTAACGAGCAACACGACTTACAGCAATCGGCATCTCAAGAATATTCTCATCAATTGTTGTATGCATTAGAATACATAATGCTAAATAAATTGTTCTTAATCTGAATGAAACTGAAACTATTTATATTAAGAACCTATCAGATACTCTTTTCTCTCAGTTTTGGTTTGAAATGTGCCGATGTAGTCCGGTTGTAGACCACGTTTGTGTCATTCATGCATTGCTCGCGCCTTTGGCTTCTATTAAATCTCAGCACACTTTTAGTTCTCCATAAGCTCAATCAGAGTAATAATTGTTGTCTTGTTTATTTAAAATAAAAAGAGACAGTATAAGATAGCCTTGAACTTATCTTCAATGTGGGAGTCTACAAAATAAAAAGTCAGCTCAAAATATTGGGATCATGCGTACTAATTTTACTGATAAAATGACAGGGTGTAGCGTTTTGCCTGTATGTAATCTTTAAATAATTTTATTCTGTTATTCTTTAACACCAGTGGCAACAATAATAAAAATACTATTCACCTAGTTTACTAGGAGATGAAAAACAGTGCATATATAAGATGTTGACATTTTTTGTACCATTGTCAGGCAGCATGCTTTGGGTCTGCTCTAACTAGTGGATGCCTGGCCGTGCCTGGCATCCACTAGTTACAGCAATTCTTTTGCAAATATTTCCAATGCATTGCAAATGTTTGCAAACAAATTAGTGCAAATTACTAGTTGGAAATATTTTATGTTATCAGTATAGGTCAGTTTGATATGTGTGACAAGCTAGGAATCCATCTGCTCTCAGTAATTGTTCAAATCCAATGAAGGTTAGCATATTGAAAAAGTTAAAACTGTGGCCTGCATATTTTTTAAAACATTCAGCCAAAATTTATGAAAAGAAAAATTGTTGTTTAAATATGAGCTGGCACGCTTGAAGCTTTAGATGGCACGGGCCACTCATCGATTAAATTTACACAATAACATATAGAGTACCCGAGCGAAGGACAGGAGTTGCCCATTAAGGTAACATTGGTAAATTTGCTGTATAGAGTAGGTTTAGACTAGTTTAGACACTTTAGACTAGTTTCTGTTCATTAATAAAAATATCAGATAGAATTGCTAAATTTGTACAGTTTGTAACGGACTGCACAACTATGAACATTCTCAAATTAACCTACATTTTGATAGGTCATGCTAAGATTGATAGACTTTTACATGTATGTCTGAGTGTTTCTAAAATGGTAAAAGATCTGAAACAAGTTTTTTATTGTTACATTAACAAGTTTTCGCTAGTCTATCCATTTTTATGTCACAAATTGAAATATCTGTCCATATGCTACTTGTGAAATTATAGACACAAATTTTAAATGAATTAAAGTTTTCAATGGCTTTTGTGTAAAATGACTATAAAACTTATAAATGTTGATCAAGCATTCTAAAAGAGGACTATGTACTAATTAGTCTATAGAGTGAGTATATCAGAAATCGACGACGAAATATATTCAAGTCAGAGATAATCACATGTTTTTGTGTATGAGTCGACGGCAATCGGCGCTTTCGCATTTGATTCAGCTGCGACCGCGCGCTTTTGAGTCGATGGTGATCACGCGCTTTCACCTTTGAGTCGACAGCAATCGAGCGCTTTCACAGTCGAGTCGAATGCGGTCGAAGGCGATTACGCACTTTTGCCCTTGAGTTGACGGCAGTCGCGCGCCTTCGACTCTAACGACAATCGCGCATTGGCGTGATCTAGTTGACATCAACCGTGTACTTTTGATAGAGTCAACACTTTTGTTACCATAAAATAAAAATTTATAGCTACTTTATGTTGAAATAAAGTTTGCAGTTTTTCTATTTTTTTGCATGAGTGTTATTCCTGTCTGTAGAAATGGCCTCCCTGGATACATACAGCCTTAGTAGATATCTAAGAAACCTCTGTTCACCAGAAAGCATCTGTGAGCCATGATGATACAATGGGGTAGATGACAACCTGATCATGTCGACACTAACTTCATCAGTCAAGGTGAGTCAGATGTCATGCTGCTCTATATGGTAACAATTGTTACCTTATGCAGTGAAACCTCAACATGTGAGCCTGATGCATAGGCCGAGCTCGTATGTCAATTTTCTAGTATTTCAAATCAATTTGTCTGATATGTCTGAAAATATACTAATTAATCTGTTTCAAACCAAATACCTAAAGACATGATGACAGTCATATTACATTTAAAAAGTACTTTTGTTGTTATAATTCACTACCTACGAAGTAACAATTACCTATCTAGTGGTTATGATATGCAACAAACTAACAGTGTTATGTAGCAGTACATAGCATAGTCTATGATACAGTAAGTAGTATGCAGTATGGAGTTCTTACCTTCAAGACAGACATAGTGGCTAATGGTGTAATGAAATAGACATGACAGCAACACATTTGGTATGTTCCAATTTTGTGACACTAAGTAACAGAAATTATCCTTAAATTTACTTTGCCATAACTTTGACTTCTATACCCACATTTGAAATAAGTTTTTATTTTACGTTCTGAAACATTTTAATTTTGTTTTTATTTTTTCTTCAGATTTGGCATTCGTCTCGCTTTTATTTTTGACAGCTTTCGTTAAAACCTTTAAACAGATCCGATAAATCAGGCCAAGTGATGCTATATTCTCGTAAGTGGCCTCTCACATCCTAGTCAAGTCAAAAATCGTTTCCTCCGTTTGTATCTTAACTTTCTCCTACGTTGAAACCATCGCGTGTCGAGGAATCAACTTACACTTGCATAAGCTGACTCTAATGCTCTAGAATGTTCTCAACTAATACTAGTTTGATTCCGAATCAAATTCTGTTATTGCCGAATAAATAAGCAACTTTTAAAATTTGAAATTTTTCTACTCAATCCAATAATAGAGTCTCTCGACACGTCTTGAACAAGCATTGGTATAACACACGATATTATTTGTATAATGGCTGCACACTGCAACAGGAGTTGTACAGTAGTACAGCAAGGTGTTGCAGTGTGGCAAAGAACCGCAATGTTTGGCATCAGCAGGTTTTACGGAATACATAATTACGTCACAGTAAACAAAATAATTTAGTAGCAAAATAGTTACTACTTTATCACTATTAACTATTCCATATTATATATTCCTTTTTTTTACTCTAAGCTGTAATTACAAACAGTAGAAAGTTCTCAAAGAAGATGACCTCTCTTCTTGGCTACATGCCAATTGACCTAGTTAATCAGTGACCAATAGAGATAGATATTGTTGCAGTAGCGTTTGCTGGCTTGAGAAGACGTTATGTCAGAAACAATGTCTCAGCTGGTTACAGAAGCTTCTGTTGCTCTCACCATGCATTATAACTATTTCATTTCTGCACTAAACTTGAAAAAGAAAATATTTAATTATCCATTTATAACACTTTGTTTCCATATATGCTGTTAATATGCTTGTTTATATAATCTGTAAAATAGAAACTGTGCGAACCCACAAGTTGAACAAATTTGGTTTCTCGCAATTTGCATCAAATGGTCCATGCTTGCGCATGGAATCCGCCCGCGCTTGTCAATAGTGAACACAAAATTCTGTACAATATATTCCGTTTTAAACATTTTTTACCCTTTAATTGGTCGTATTTTGAAAGCGTGCCGCTAAGTGAGACAGACGTGTGCTGCTATGATCTCTAGTTTAGAGTTCCTCATCTTTTTAACAAATTACTAGAGTTAATCCGCAGCATACTAATTCCATTGAAACACCTATCATACAGCAACTCAACCCGTGTGCACGCTCCAATCAGCATCAAGGAATCATAGTGACAATCAATTATGAGAGTTGATATGATGCTATTAGAAACTCCAAACACCGTAATAATCCTTCTCTTTTGAGTTTCACTTCAAGAACAAAGAACATATTGTCAATTTCACAGAAGATTTTGTGCTGATATCATATTCGATTCGTATATGTTGTAGCAGTAGAAGTGTTCAAACCAATTTACAATTTTACTTTTACAATTTTAAAATTTGAGAATTGGTTTCAACAACCAAATTCTATTTAATTACATTAACGCTATGGGCTGTCATGGGCTGTGGTCTGATGTATCTGCTGTAGAAATCCATAAGCAAGCAATCTGCCCAATCTCTGCAATGATTCTAGTGTTAACCTGCCTTGGCTGTGTGCCAATATTCTATAAATAAACTAGGATGACTAATCCCTGATCTGGCTAGCTGGGCTTTTCATAGCTGAGTGAAATATTATAGCCTCTACAGTCATACTGTCAATTTACTCGTGTTTTAAGTTGGATGTTGGGACACTCGTACGTCCGTGTATGACTATTATAACCATAGTCTTGTCACTTTTTGTTCTTATCACAGGTAAATCTATAGTTATACTGCGTTAAAATAATATTTGTAGTTTTTTCTATTGTGTTTTTGCAGATGTACTAATCTCAAGTGTCCGTTGAAATCATCTCCCTGAAGATATACAGATGATGCGGAGCTCTAACAAACCGCTGTTCACTTGAAAATATCTACAAACAGTGATAATGGCAGGGAGATAGGAACCGTAGAGGCAGGTCAGCAGTTGATGCAGTGTGTTATGAGAATAACGGTTAGTTTATACTCCATGGAAGTATGTAGGCTGATCGCATGATTAAGCTAAAATCATTACACAAGAGATGATGGTGACTTAGTTTTACTAGCGCATGTCAGGAAGCAGCGTGCATGACCTGCACATGACTTGGTTAGTGTCAGACTATATCCTATCGTTACTATTGTTACATGGCTCACTTAGTGTGGGCATCAATATTGTGTGCATTGGTGTGCATTCACTTAGTATTTAGTATATCGGATATTTGTAAACAACGACTGGAAATCAGTGGCTGTCAGTTGCAAAAATCAAATCGTAATGTTACAAGCCTGCTGGGCTAGATGATGGAAAATTGGAGAAACGCTGGAGAACTCTAGGGTCGCTGCTAGTGCTTTATAAAATTGTGGCATAATATATACGTGGTAATAATAAAACAATAAATAATAGTATATAAAATTAGTAGCTAGAAGTTGCTAGTCACACAAACTGAACTGTTGATTTAGTCACTGGCAGTTCGTCTGCAGGGGATTCAATATATTGGTCACAGTAAAGAGTCAATGGAATGTAGTTAACTTTTTTATCTAGCACACACTTTTTATTTATTTCTGTTGTTTATTTATTACTAAGTTTATCAAATTTCTGATCATAATTTTTTTAAATTGAACAGTGATGCTGGGCATTGAGGTTTAATGCTATTCACTGCCATTTTATATTCTACTGAAACAATAAACAGCTCTCTAAAGAAGCTAGGCTAATCTCTTGGCTACATGCCAATTCACCTAGTTGTAGTATCAGCCAATAGGAATAGGTACTGTTCTAGTAGCCTTTGCTGGCTTGGGAAGACAGCATGTCAGACACAATGTCTCAGCTGGTAACAGAACCTTCTGTTGATCACAGCTTGGATTTTAAATAGAAAACTTGTGGATGTCCATCTATATCACTAAATTTCTATAGCTCAGTTAATTTGCTAGTTTGTACGATTCGCAAGATTGAAACGGCAAAAAACAGCGAGTCAAGCAAATTTGTTACTCACAAATATTTGCCGAATGTTTCATGTTACGAAAGATGGAAATGGCACCTCAAAACGTGTGATGGAAATGTGTGAGAAAATGCAATGCAAGCTATTCCAGTTTAAACCTTTTTGTACTTTAAACGTCTGCTGCGAAATGAGACAAAAGTATGCCGTTATGACCTCTGGTATAGATAGAATTCTTCATCTTTGGCGATCCACATAAAAATTGGAAATATTAAAGTAGGCTTATATTATTTGGCCAACCTTTTCGTATCCTACTGCATTTAAAGTAGTCATTTTCAACTTTTTCTTCAGCTGTAGAGACGCTCCTATAATTGTTAAATTTGTTTTAATCTGGATTGTTGAATATTGAACCCTGGTCATCATTGTCAATGTGTGTCAGTAACCCTGGGCAATTTGTCCAACGATTTGAAGTTTTTCAACTTTTATTAAATAAACCTAAATAAGCTTATAATACAATGATATTTGATGAAACACTAGTAAAAATGTTGGGCAAACCCAAAGCAAATGTCATCAGAAAAAAACAGTATTTCACCATTATTCGGGATAAAACTATAACAATTTGTAAGGTTTTAAAAGCTCATAAAAATATCTATGATAGCATATCCATCGAGCGCGCGTTCTTCATCATTTCATGGCTCAAAATAAACTGGAAAATTATAGTCACTATCATAAAATTCATTTGCATCAGTCATCTACGACCTACCAACAAACGTGTTTTATTGATTTTTTCGCGATATCGTTCCAATTTAAATTGTTATTATAACGAACGGAGTGGATAAAGATGATTGAAAACTGTTATAAGAGGATGAGAAATTTCTGGTTTAAAGCCTTACCCAACAATTAATTTGATTGATTTAAGCCGCTACTTTGAAATGGCATTTCTAAACCGAGTCGTCTGAATGCCGGTTAGGTTTTCTGGAGCGCCCTAAGCATTGCTGGAATACCGGTCCTTAAGGTTCGAAAGGTTAAAAGTCGAAGAAATTTTTTTATCCGTTCTGTGTTAATTTGAAATATTTACTTGAGCTCTCCTAGCCAGTCATGACAAGGCAACAGAAGTAAATATTAAGCACTCCAAGTACATAAACACTAGTGTTTATCACTAGGGCCAGCTGCAAAAAATTCAAAGTCGGCGAATTCTATCCATGTTCCTCCGATGTACTTTTAGCCTTTACTCAACTCACATGACTTCCCTTTGTGATATGCATGACCGTTAGTAGAATTGTTGTTGAATTCCTTACATATTTGTAAAACTTGAACAATGGGGTTAATGAATTATTCTTTTGTATTGCTCATGATGAGATGGTGCAGTGATTTTCTATATTCATTGGTTATAGGTACAGAAGTGCAGTGGTAGGAACGTCTCATCTCTGCTACACATCTGGTTGTATTCAGATTGATCTCTACTATTATTTTCATGTATCGTCTCGGCATGGACTAGAGGTGAGTCAAGATCTCATGGATATATTAGCGGTTGGGCTTAAGCCTGGTTTCTATATGACAGCGCACGCATCTACGCGGCCCGGTGATTGTGCGCAAAGCATTTCTTTAACCGCGATGCAGTGTTTCCATATCGCGCGTAGGCGCCGCGCTTGCTTTGGACGGGGTAGATAATTTCCTTACTTTTTCGTAGGAGAGACATATTTCTTCGGAAAAACAGTTCTCCGTTGCGAAATTGCGCCGTCATATGAAAACCATATGGGTGTCATATGGGTGCGCACGTCGCGCGATCGTCGTGCATTGACGTTTCCATATCACAGCTGGCCTACGCACGACGTCGTGCGCCTTGTTGCGCACCTTGCGCTGTCATATGGAAACCAGGCTTTACACTCCCATCTCACTAGTACAGTAATACTTCAACTTACGAGTGCTCCAACGTCCGAGAAACTTAAGATACGAGCCAGCTTTCTAGCAAGTTTTAGCACTAACATACGAGCCATGTTTGAGATACGAGCACTTGAGTGAGTTGCCAAGTATGCCGGAGGTGTTTTATTAGAACAGCATCACTCTGTATTTTTCAACTGCTCAGGTTATACTGTTGTACCGTGTTTTTTGTGCACGATTTTCTGTGCAGAATTATGTGAATTAAAAGTACTGTGCGTAGACCAAAAGTTTGCCAGTAAAATGAAAGATAATGCAAAGAAAAAGCAAATGATAACAGTCGATATTAAACGGAAAAGTATTGAAAAATATGCGAAATGTGTATGCGTGATTCAGATAGCTCGGCAATATGACAGAGATACATTCATAATTATCAAACAGAAGGATTATATTCAGGGCATTTAGTTCGCAAAAGGACTTGCCATAGTTTCTAAACGGTGCAGCGATCTTCACGACCGCTGATGGCATTGGACAAACAATTGGCCGGTGACAGCGTAACTGAAACGATGCAATGTGAAAAGGCCGGCGCTATCTATCCAAACTGTTTAATAGACATTCGGACAAGTTGGCTAGTGATCGTGTGTTAACCATTTGTGACGACACCTGTGTTCGTCCTAATCGCAACATGTTGCAAGGGTGACAAAGGCAAACGTCCTTAGATAGGTTTATCTTAAAACGGCCGGCTAGTCGTGAAAGCGAAAAAAAGGAAAGATTTCTCGCTAACCAGTGAGAAATTTCAAACTATGAACGCCGAAGAAATTTTAATTACGTTTAGTTGAAAATGAAAGTTTGCTTTTAGGTTTGCTTCTATGTTTGTCTTTTAACACTTTGATAAAATCTAAATTTATCAAAGTCAACTGTTGTAACGAAGGATAACTTATATCTCCCTCCCTGGCAAATGCGAGTGTTAACTGCTATTGTATGTATTTAATTTGACATTTTAATTAATCACATTTCCTTGCATTATTTTTTATTTGTTGCTTTTTGAAAGCATGTAGTACGTAAGGACAATAGCCAGCATGTTCTTTCTGTTACAACATCTTGTTTTGAGTGTTTTATTTGCCTTTTTTTAGAGTATGGAAACCAATCAATATATATTTAATTGTTCTATATATAAATTAATTGCACCAACATGCGAGTAAATTGACATACGAGCTCAGTCTTGGAACGCATTAAGCTCGTAAGTTGAAGTATGACTGTAGTAGCCTTTTCAACTACGTAAGGCCACTGAATTTGGCACTAGTCCAATTATCCTGTGCCAGCCTTCTATAAATAGCCTAGAACCAGTGCAGAAGGCTATGCTCTGCCTACAAGCAGATATGTTTCCATAGTAGCCTGTAGTAGGGTGATAGGTTGTGTGATGCCTCATGGCTATGTATGTCTGCATATGGAGTAACAGAAGAACAAGGCTTTATCGCACTGCAAAGGTCTGACTAGTTTTCTGAGTTCGAAAAAATTGTCTGCAAGCGAATAACGCTATCGTTTTTGCAGTGTGACCCAATTGCAGACCCCATTTTTTAATAGAAAAGTATTAATCAGAAATATCTTGGACCCAAAGTTGAACAATTTTAATTTAAACCACCAACAATAAGTTTAAGACAATGCTTTCAATTTTTGTAATCTTAAATTGAAGAAACAGCAATATCGTTCTGTGAATTTTGAGTAAAGTAAAAACTGACTTCTTTGTTTGTTCTGAATGACAGACTGATATCATAAATTGATGATGTCAAAATTTTGGTAGAATCTGTTAACTCTGTGATACGTGATCAAATGCTTGTGTAGGTACTAAGATGAGCCGTTATGAAGCCAACATATGCCAGACAGACCTGTCAACCCGGTCCACTGCAAATGAGAAAGAAATGAGCCTCGAAAGACTCGCTCTAGCAGAGACGTATTTAAATGGGGACCTAGGCAGGTTAACATTGTATCTCAGCTCTAAAGTTATGCTTAAGTGAATTACAAAAATAAAAACAAATTACAGGCAACTTTTACGAACCTAATGCTCTACATTCAGTTCTGCAAAAAACGTTGTATCATATCCATGGTGATGAACATAACGTATCACAAAACTCTCAAAATTTTACTGTAAATGAATGTAGTAGTTAAACAGGAATGTTATATCATGTCTACATTTGAGTCTGCACTGATTTGAGATGAGGTAGCCTGCTGCTCCTCGAGGTTTCCAGTTTTAGGTTTTGGCTGACTTTTAAGACTTTTGAGTAGGTCAGCTTTCAACTCTGTTTCAAAGCAGCAGGTAGGAAAGTTTGTTTTGGTGGCTATCAGAGCATTCACTGTTTGAGAAAATGGGTCAGCCCTAGCCTCGGTGGATAATTTTAAGCATAGAAAAAACGCTCTCTGTTGCTGCATTACTGTGAGGCATGCAGAGAATGGTCCTCATTGAACTCGTCAGTAAGGGGTAACACTCTACTGCCATAGCATCACAAAAACTTTGCTTGGCAAAAAATTACCAAATGGTAATTCTAAGCACGAAGCCATAAGAATGCGTTTTTGGCTAAACAGCGAGTCTTTCGTTATCCTAGATTACGCGAATTGCGTTAATACTATAGCAACTGATAATAAATGGTTGGGTATTTTATCTTAGAGCACAAAACATAAATCCGGCAGTTTACTGGAAGATCTTATTTTTGCGGAAGAGTAATCTCAATTCCAGGAGGGTCCCTCAAAATCCGGGAGAGTTGACAGCTAAAACTTTCCGATGTGTAATTAGATAATGATGTATTGTGATCCCAGTGTAATTAGTATGGTTAAGATTCTTATGAAATTTGAATTTTGTTAGCAACTTTTTTACGTAATTAAAATAATGGTTTGTATATTAAAGAAAACTGGTCTCCTTTCATATAGCAATTGTAGAGTTTAGCCTGACCGTAGAAACTCTTACCTCAAGGGTGTTTTCCATGTAATAGACAAGCTCTGTCGTAAATGTGTTGATGTAGAAACTTATGCTATATTACCTGCTTCAGAAAAAAAACTGAATAGAATGGTGTATCACAAAACGGTGACGGGCTTTATAAAATGTTTGAAAAGGAAATGACAATCAGGTTTCTGCAGAAACTTTCAAGGGAAAACTTGGAATTAATTTATTTTAGCATTATTATTTCAACATGTCCCTGTGTTTGTTTTATGAGTCAAAAATGTGCTGCATTTGATGATGGTGGCGGTTGTCTTCTCTCGGCTTAGTGCGATCGCAATTAGTGTTAACGGGCAAACAACCCCAAGTTTAACCTTTAAACTTATAACATTCTTCAATGCATTGAAACATTAGAATTTAATACTTGTTCTATAATGTTTGTAGATTCGACTAGCACTACTAAGTCCACTTGTAGACTCACTTCAATGTCAACCGCTACTGTCTCTTATAGTAAGTATGGCTGCCTATTGTAGTCAGACTTTTATTATCTATTGTTAATCATATGTTGGTTCTACACACATAAAGCTATTTATAGTTTTGTAGCTTTAAGTTTTCTATCATAGAACTATTTATAGTCTTTTAGCTTTAGGGTTTTTATCATAGTCAACGACAATTGCTTGCTTTTGCCGTCGAGTCCACGACGATCGCTCGCTTTTGCCGTCGAGTCCACGACGATCGCTCGCTTTCCCAGTCGAGTCAACGACGCTCTTGCTCTTTTGCTTTCAAATCAATGGTACGCTTTCGGGTTCGAGTAGACAGCAATCATGCGATTCTGCATTCGAGTCGACTGTGATCACGTATTTTTGATCACTCGTATTATTGCTTGCTGTTTCTATAATATTTAATTCTACAATTATTTGATGTTAATATAGTGTTTGTAGTTTCCGTACTGTTTTTTCCAGAAATGATCTTGTCTGCAGATATTGCTCTCCTGGATGTATACGGGCCAATGTAGATCTACCAGAAACTGTGGTTCAATTGGAAGTACAGTCATACATCGACTTACGAGCTTAATGCGTTCCGAGACTGAGCTCGTATGTTAATTTACTCGCATGTTGGTGCAATTTATTTATATACAGAACCATTAAATATATATTGATTGGTTTCCATACTCTAAAAATGCAAATAAAACACTCAAAACAAAATATTTTAACAGAAAAAACATGTTGGTTATTGTCCTAATTTACCAAATGCTTTCAAAAAGCAACAATTAAAAAATAATGCAAGGAAATGTGATTAATTAAAATGTAAAATTAAATACATACAATAGCAGCTAACGCTAGCATTTGCTAGAGAGGGAGATATAAGTTATCCTTCATTAAATCAGTTGACTTTGATAAATTTGGATTTTATCAATGTCTTAAAAAACAAACGTAGAAGCAAACCTAAAAGCAAACTTTCATTTTTAACTTAACGTATTTAAAATTTCTTCGGCGTTCGTAGTTTGAAGTTTCTCGCTGGTTAGCAAATTTTTCTTTCTTTCGCTTACACGACTAGCCGGTCGTTTTAAGATAATCCTATCTAAAGACGTTTGCCTTTGTCGCCCTTTCAACATGTTGCAATTAGGACGAACGCCGGTGTCGTCACAAAAGGTTAATGCACGACCACTAGCCAATTCGTCCGAATGTCTATTTTTATAGTTTTGCTAGATAGCCTTTTCATATAGCATCGTTTTAGTTACGCTGTCACCGGCCAATTGTTTATCCAATGCCTGAGCAGTCTCTCCATCAGCGGTCGTGAAGATCGCTGCACCGTTTAGAAACTATGGCCAGTCCTTTTGCGAACTAAACGCCCTGAATATAGTCCTTCTGTTTGATAATTGTGGATGTATCTCTGTCATATTGATAAGCTAGTTCAATCACGCATACACATTTTGCATATTTTTCAATAATTTTCCGTTTAATATCAACTGTTATCATTCGCTTTTTCTTTGCATTATCTTTCATTTTACTAGCAAACTTTCGGTCAACGCAGAGTACTTTTAATTCACATAATTCTGCACTGAAAATCGCACAAAAAACACGGTACAAAAGTATAACCTGAGTAATTGAAAAATACAGAGTGATGCTGTTCTCATAAAACACCTCCGGCATACTTGGCAACTGACTCACGTGCTCGTATTTCAAACATGGCTCGTATGTTAGTGCTGAAACTTGCTTAAAAGCTGGCTCGTATCTCAAGTTTCTCGTACGTTGGAGCACTCGTAAGTTGAAGTATTACTGTATCTCGAGTCGGAGTAGATTATTAATTGATCCTGTCGACACTAACATCATCAGCAGAGGTGGGTCAGAATTTCATGCTGCATTTCATGGGAATAGTGCTGTACGAGAAAACGATATTGTACCAAAGGTGTTGATTTTGTGTGGGATGATATCATTTAGGGCGTTTTATAGGTCGATTCTGTTGTCGGGTGTATTGACGTTTTCAATATCATGTTAAGACGATAAATATCTGTGTTTAATTGGCAGAATCAACATCGACTATGGCCGGCTTTCGTGACTCCATATCGTCACAGCAATAGTTCCTGAAAACATGTTTGCGAGCCTGCAGATTTCATTTCTCTTTGAGAATCCTTCAGAGACAGAATGGCTAGGTAGAAATAGGTTTCATGAAAACTTCCTAATTAAAGTTAGAGAGAAAAGACAACTTCTATTTTGTTTGGTGTTAAAACGCGATTATCTCCCTTGTATCTCTGTTTTTGGTGAAACGTCACAATAATCTATATCCAGAGAGCATAACACCAAAGTTCACAGGACCAATATAGATCTTTTGGCATGTGGTATGATATCGCGCAGCACTACATGGGAATAATTTTACCAGATACAGTAATAACTCAACATTTGAGCCCAATGCCTTTAAAAATCGAGCTTGTATGTCAATTTTTAGTTTTCCAAATCAATATGTCTTATTTAACATAATTAAGTTCTAAATAATGTTTCAACCCTTTTAACCAAATACCATTAAATCATATTACATTAAAAAGGTATTTAGTTCACAATGGTTACGGTTAACTAAAAGTTCACTGGTGGTTGTTAGCTGCAACAAACTGTAACAGTATTATGTAGCATAATATGAAACAGTAGCGGTACATAGCAGTCTATACAGTAAGTAGCATACTGTATGGAGTTCTTACTTACGAGACAGATGTAGCGGCACAGATGGTAGTTTGACACACAGCACAGACAGATGGTAGTTTGAAATAGACATGACAGCGACACGTGTGGTACGCCACAATGTTTTGACACTGAAACATAAATTAGTTTACATTATTTTATCTTATGCTACCCTAAACATAGTTAAAATTTTGTTTTTTAAATTTCAGTTTTTGTATTTTTTCTCAGACTCGGAACCCGTCATCGTGCTTTCACTTTTGACTGGCTTTGAAACTTTCAAACTGACCCGATGAAATAGGCCGAGCAATGCTATTCTCGTAAGCTGCTCCCACATCTTAGCCAAGTCAAAAACTTTCGTAAGCTTGTATCTCAATTTTCTCATACGTTGAACACTCGTGTGTCGAGGTATAACTGTATACTCATGTGTACACACTACGCAGATCTCGTAAGTCGATAGGTGCTTTTGAAACAAAGTTTACATTATTTGTATTACTCATTCATAAGCCGACTCTAGTATTCTAGAATGTTTTGGATTAATTATATTTTGAATACAAGTCAAATTGTGCTATTACCAAATAAAAACCAACTTTCAAAATTCAACCATTTTTCATTCAACACAATAGAGTTGTTTGAGATGTTTAACACGAGCTTTGGTATGACGCACAGTATTAAACTGGAGTTTACTCTTTCCCCACTACAACCGCATAGTACAGCTTGGCAAAGCATTTCAGTACAACAAAGAACTGCATGATTAGTAGGTTTTACGGAATATGTGATTATTTCCCGGTAAATAAATTAATTTGGTGGCCAAAGAGTTACTACTTTATCACTATTAACTGTTCAATATCATTTTTAGCATTTTATACTCTAATCTATAAAAAATATCAAACAGTAAACAGCTCCTTCAGAAGACGAATGAGTCTCTTGGCTCCATGCCAACTGACATAATTACTTAGTAGCCAATAGGAATAGATGCTGTTGTAGCAACAGTGGCTGGCTTGAGAAGACGTTATGTTATGTCAGACACAATGTCTCAGCTGGTGTGGATCACAGCTTGGATTTTAACTTTCACTACTCATCTAAATTTGCTATTCTACCCAAATTAATTCAAACAGATTTTTGAGAGGCCCATTTCAAAAACAGCATCGTTCAGGCTTTTTTGACAAATCAGGTTGCAAAAGGTTCTATTTAGATCGCATAAAACTTACTGTGAAAGCGAGGCCGAAAACACATCAGTGATAAAAATTCAGCAGTGGCAGTGTTGAAATTTCGTAAGATAACTAAAATACATAATGAAACTTAGCATCAAGTATCCGTCTAGTAAGTTAAGTTTTTTAAAGTTAAATTCAACATTTAAGTTATACGTCTGCCTCGAAAGTAAGAACTACCTACAGTAGGTATTGTCCTGCTGTTGGTTTTTATGACTCATCACTATGGAGTAATGAGCACCCTACTAGCCCCTAGTAGCCAGCTTGCAGCCTACTGGCTAGGCAGACGCCTCACCTTTATATCTATCGGTACTGGCCGAAAACCGGAAACAATAGAAAATTTAGCCGAGTAAGTTGATGTAAGTTTAGTAAAATATCGAAACTCAGCTTAAAGTGTGTGTTCAGTGAGCTAAATTAATTCAGGTAAATTTCAAATTTTCAAATTTAGTGTACCGAACGCATCGCTGTCAAGTCTCTATTAGACCTCCTCTGGCCACTACGTCTGTCTCAAGGGAAAACTCTTGTAGTAGCGTATATGGAATTGTTACATTTTATTTCATGTTTTAGCAACAAAGTACTTGTTACTTTTTTAGCATGGGCAATAAATTATAACAACAAAATAACGTTTTTTCACTGTAATATCTTGTTTAATGTGGGGTGTTTTCATAGTGTAGTAACAAATCAATTTGTAATTAGGTGTTTTATATTCAAAATGGTGCCTTGAGAAATGAGTAAATTGTCACACGAGCTCAGTCTTAGAACGCATTAAGCTCCTATGTAGAAGTATAGTATATTGTAGCATACTTGGTACTAGCTCACTTAGTCTGGACATCAGTATCGTATGTACTTTTGTGTATTTACTTAGTATTTAATGTGTTGGATGTTTGTATAATAGGAAAACAGTTGCTTTCTGTTGCCAAAATTCTATCTTAATGTGAGTTCATTCAATATGCTTTCATGATGGCCATGTTCTCCTCAATCTGCAAGGTGAAACTGGCAAAAATCGCAATTCAACCGATTTACATGTATACAAATTTTTATTAAATGTTTTATGTTTGCAAATGATGGAAATGGCACTTACAAATGATGCATAAGATAATACCGAGCAGGATATTACATTCTAAACATTCTCACACTTCAGTTGTTTTATTTTGATTAGAGTAGTTCTGAATATGCTCTTGTTCAGAATGCTGCTAAGTCTGACAAGGTTGTGCTAATTATCGACATGTAGGTCAATAATTAGCACAATCTAATTAGCACAACAATTAGCCCCTTTCAATCCACCTCATGCAATTGTCCATTAAAATACTTTTTAATAATGGACATTGAAGAACTTAAAGGTAGCTCAACGTGTGCACAACTCCAATTCATCATCATTCACCTCATGGCACCTGGTATTATCTCTCATACGCTTGACCTTTGCCATGTAAGTTTATTTTAAGTGTTTCCCTTCCTGTGAGTCAACTCGTTTCAAATAAATAGTTGTTACGTTTTGAGCTCAATATTTTGGTCATAACTCAAAAGTCATAATTGACCAATCAGAAAATGATCAGTAGAAAACTCTATAGAATGGTACTAATTTTGACAAAATTATATGCGACTAATATAGACATTCCTAACATAGACTTGTCAAGACTTATATTGACATTTAAATATACTTAAACTTTTCCAGGGATGCAATCGGTTTCGGATGCAATCGGTGAGCCTCATATTGGAAAATACATGTTTTCCAATATGAGGCTAGTGCTAGCATCGCAATCTTTAGCCCATTTTCGATATCAGCATCTTCAATATCCGCATCTTCGATGTCTGCATCTTCGATATCCGCATCTCGCATCTATACTTAAAAGCTAAATGAATTAGATTTAAATTCAACGTTTATGTTATACGTCTGCCTCAAAGGTAAGAACTCCCTATGGTACATTTTACATTGTAACGTTAAATTTTATTGCAGTTCATAATCACTATAAATACACTAAACTTACCGTCAGTAACTATAGCTGATAAAGTTAACATATTATTTTGTTACTAATTTTTGATATGTAGAGTATGTATTTAAAATGCTGATGATTCTCACAAGGGGGTATTTGTGTTAGATAATCACTATGGCTTTCTATATCTTGCTATACAACATTTCCGCCTTGCCATTGCAGCACTGAAAGAAATTAAATTCATATGGCAATGGTTCACTGTACAGAAATTTGTGTTGTAAATCCATAAGACTGCTGGATTGTATTGAAAATTTAAAAAATCATAGACGGTTCCATGCTTGCTGCTCGTGCTATATAAAGTTGTTAAATAACATATAATAATAACAAAACAATAAATAATAATATATAGAATTAGTATCTAGATGTCTGCTAGTCATGCCAACTGAACTGCGGGCTTAGTCACTCGCAGTTCGTCTGCAGGGGTTGACGATGTTGATCAAAGAAAGGGGTAATTAAAAAGTAGTGATTTATCTATCTCCCACTTTTTTATTTCTGTTATTGTATATATACTGCTAAGGTTTGTTAAATTTGTAAACGTTTTTTTTTTTAAATCAAGTGATGATGCTGAGCATTAATATTTGATTGCTACTCATGGTGCCATTTTTTATTCTACTCAAACAGTAAACAGCTCTCTAAAGAAGCCAAGGAGTCTCTTGGCTGCATGCCAATTGACCTAGTTGGTCAGCAGCCAATAGGAATAGGTACTGTTGTAGTAGCCTTTGCTGGCTTGAGAGGACTTCATGTCAGACACAATGTCTCAGCTGGTAACTGAACCTTCTGTTCATCACAGCATACATTTTAAATAGAAAACTTGTGGATGTCCATTTATATCACAAAACTTCCATGACTCAGTTGATCTGTGAGTTTGTATCACTCACAAGGATGAAATGGTCAAAACCAACCAGTCAAGCATATTTTGTTACTCAAATTTATTTCTATTGTTTCATGTTACAAAATATGGAAACAACACATGAAAATGGTGTGCGAGAAAATGCAAGGCAAGCTATTCCATTTTAAACAGTTTTCATACTTGAGTTGTTCCTATTCCAAAAGTTTGCTGCCAAGTGAGACAGAAGTGTGCTGCTATGACCTCTTATAGAATTCCAGATCCTATCCGATGTAATCCGGTTGCACACCATGTTTGTGTCATTCATGTGTGGCTGGCGCTGTTGGCTTCTATTAAATCTCAGCACACTTTTAGTTCTCTATAAGCTCAGTCAAAGTAATAATTGTTGTCTGTTATAGAATTCCTCATCGTTTTTAACAAATTACCTGTGTAAATCTTGTACATGCGATTTCCATTCAACACTTATTGCATGGTTGCTTTATGTGCACACAATTTCAAATCCGTATCATTCACACCAAAGAGTTTGTGTGCCTGTCTACTATATCACTAAAATTGTTCAAACTGTTTTAATCATAATCTTCTAACTATAAAATTATTAAATTTTGTCAAAGTTGGTTTCTACAACAAAGTTCCATTTAATTAAATTAAAGGTATGGGCTGTCATACTTAGGATGAGTTCCTTATTGGCTATAAGAAGAGGTTTTATGGTAGAAACATCCAATTATGGACTTTTTAAATGCTGGCTTTGATGAGCAAGGATCATACCTTTATAGTTGTTTATATTACATAGAAGCCATGAGCACACAACTTCTTCATTTGTGGCTCTGAGCAGTAATAGTAGTATTAGTTGAGTTACATACTGTTATTATTACCATTGCTCATCAAACACACTCCTGGTTCAAGATGATGAATGGTAGATTTTATAGGTACTATAATGGACTTGTAGCAGCCTAACCTTTTGAACCCTAGCCATTCTTGTCAATGTGTTAGTAACCCTGGGCAATTGGTCCAATGATCTGAGGTTTTTAAACTTGTATTAAATATATCTAAATGTGCTCATAACACAATGATATTGGATGAAACACAAGCAAGAAAGTCGATCAACCCACAGCAAATGTCATCAAACAGCAAAAAAACAGTGTTTCACCAGTATTCGAACTAAAACTAAAAATCCGTATGATTTTAAAAACTCGTAAAAATATTTACTTCTGATCTAATGCCTGTTCAACAATTAATTTGATTGGTTTACGCTGTCACTTATAAACAGCATATTTAAACAGTATCGTGTGAATGTCGGTATTCCAGTTAGGTTTCTGACACACCCTATGGAATGCTGGAATGCTGGCCGTTAGGGTTCAAAGGGTTAAAATTCAAAGTACTTTTTTGTTCCTTTCGGTGTTAATTTTAAATATTAACTTGGACTATCCTAGCCAGTCATGACAAAGCAGCGGGAGTATATATTAAGCACTCCAAGTACATACACACAAGTGTTTATCACTAGAGTCAGCTGCAGTGAATTCAAAGTCAGCGAATTCTATCCATTTCCCTGTGATACTTAACTCACAAGACTTCTCTTTGTGATATGAAAGATGTTAGTAGAGCACTATCTAGCTAGCCCTATCCTTTTAAACTGTTAGAACATTTATTTAACACTTTTAAATTTGATGAATTTAGCTTGTCTAGTAGTATTCTGCTGGTGAGTGTAAGTTTTAACGGAAAGGCTTGTTAAGATAAATGTATAAAAGATTATTCTGCAGCCATTTCTCTTTGCTGTTTGTTATACATAACATTTTACCTGTAGAACTTGTAGTTGTTAACTTGGGAAAGCCTCGGCCATTTCCATAGAAACACAATAGTCACAAAACCACGAACTGCAGATTTTGTTGAGTCAGACTCAATTGCATAGCCGATTCTGTTTGTTGTTGAATTCCTTGCATACATGTATTTGTAAAATTTTAACAATGTTGGTCTGTGAATTATTCTGTTGTATTGCTCATTAATAAGACAGTGTAGTGATTTCCTATGTTCATTGTTTGTAGGTACATGAAGTACCGTGATAGGAATATCTCACCTCTGCACCACATCTGGTTGTATTCACCTTAATCTCTACTGTTACTTTTATGGATCGTCTTGGCATGGACTGGAGGTGAGTGAATGTCTGATGGATATATTAGCAGCTTGAGACTTAAAGCCTGGTTCCCATATACGTCGCAAAGCACCGACGTCAGCACCGCAGGCTATTAGCGGTAAAATGGGAACCTACGCGCCGAGGACCGCCGGTAGTTGCCGGTGGCATCGCAATTGTTTCGCCCTGCTCAAATTTCGCAAAAGACTGTAGGCAAAACCTTCTTGAAATGCACTGTACGGGTAAAGGTCACCATTATAGGAACGGCATGGCGAGCCTAGCGTCGCAAGCGTTTCGCTGCCCATGTTACCGCCGGAGTCTCGCAATCGATATGGGAACCAGGCTTTGCACTCCCCCATCTCACTAGTAGTAGCCTTTTGGTCTAAATAAGGCTACTGAAATTGGCACTAGTCCAAACATCATGTGCCAGCCTTCTATAAATAGCATAGGATGAGTAATTCACTTAGTATCTGTACAGGTATGGTGTAGGACACCTGGTTGAGTCAGTGCAGAAGACTATGTGCTGACAAGTAGATATGTTTTCATAGGGCTGTAGTAGAGTAATGGGTGTGTGACACCTCATAGTAATCCGTGTCTGCATATGAAGTAACAGATAAACAAGACCTTTAGCCCATACAAGTTTGACTAGTTTTTGAATTCAGGGAATCCTGCTGAACCAGTTTTCATTTATCAAGGTTTTTCTTTTTGATGCAGAAAATAGAAAATGTTTTTGTAACTTGGATTTGGTCACTTGTAATTAAAGTATATATTTGTGACACTGTATACACAGTACTATATGTGTATACAATGTCTATACTCTACTATATTAGTTACAGACATACCTCTACCTATGAGTACTTCAACATGCGAGATACTCGAGATGCGAGCTGGTTTTTAGCAAGTTCCTTCCTTGAGATACGAGTAACCTTTGAGATACGAGCCAGTTCTCGATGGCCACTTTATAGCCACTATATAGCCAAGTATGCTAAAGCCGCTTTTGACAACAGGATCCTTCAGTATTTTTTCTTGAATCCATTTAAAAAACACTTTTCAAACGGTTGGCTAAAAGTTATCCACAATGTCCGTCTTGAAAGTAAAACCTCCATAAAGTAGTGTACACAATGATGTTACATTTTATTGCAGATCATAAAAACTGAATAGGTATTCGTTACTTTTAGAGCGCGTGTTCGGAATTGCAACAATTAAATACACCTTGTTACTCATAATATCATGTTCAAGGGTTTTTTTACAGTATACTTATCCTCAGTCCCAGAATATATTAAGAACCTATGTCGATGTATGACTGTAATATATTTGAGTGTGGTAGGCCTACATGTGGGTATGGTATGTACCTGTATACGGTAGTGCTGCACGATAAACCGATATCATTCGATGTGACGATATTTTTCCGTGGATGATTTTATATTTTGTCAGTTTTCAATTCAATATGAATATTGAAACCGATATTTTATCAAAATATCGGTTTCTATATTCTACTCCGATATTTTATCGGCGTAGAATAGTTCTGCGAATAAACTACGCCGATATTTTATCAAAATATCGGCGTAGTTTATTTTGCAGAACTTGAGTTGTCAACTCTTCTTATTGAAAGAGGGAACAATTTCTTTTTTAACTGATATTGACTAATATCCTTTCATATCGTTCATGTTAAAGCCTAACACTATATATCGATAGAAGACAACTCCAATGTTCGATATTTTTCGATATTTGATATATTTAGAGACCAAATAATCAAATATAAATGAACAGATATTGTGCACCACTAGTATATGGTATGTACCCAAGTATGGTATGTACCTGTATATGAGCCTGTGTATGAGCCTATGTTTGGTATGTACTCACTCGTTCATAGTACACGCTTGTATACGTTATGCGCCCGTGAATGGTATGCGTCTGTGTATGCTATGCTCCCCTGTATACTATGCTCCCATGCATGGTATGCATGTATGGTATACACACGTGTATGGTGTGTGCGCGTGTATGGTGTGTGTTAATATATGTATGCTCCCAATTATGGTATGCACCCGTGAATGGTCTTCATCCATGCATTGTTGAGCGATTGTTTTAGTCGCAGTTGTCTTCTCTTGGTGATTGGCAGTTATTGTTAACATGTGGACCATGCCAAGTATTACCCGTTACCTTGTGCCATTAATTAGCTTGTTTGAACATTGAATTTTAACAGTTGTTCTCTATACTAATTTGTAGATATGACTATCACTAGTTAATCCACATGAAGACTCGCTTCTGTCCACTACTACTGCTACTTACAGTAAGTATGTCTGCCTGTATTAGTCACAGTATTATTACCTGTTGTTAATCGTATGCTTGTACTGCACACTTGATTCTATTCATATTTTTGTAGCCTCAGGGTTTCAACCATAGACCTATACATTTTATGTCAAGCCTTGTAGCTTTACCCTTTATCTCCTATGGGATAAGCTAAAAAACTAAAGGCTTTTAGCTTTCCAGCATTTCGGCTGCTGGGTGTCAGAAACCCTAGCAGCCGAAATACTGGCATTCACATGGCTCTGTTTACTAAAGCTGTTTCTAGGTAACAGCCTAACCAACCAAATTAATTCTTGCAAACTAGGTTAGACCAGAAAATTCGCTTCCTTTTGTAACAGATTTAAAATATTTTTACTCTCTTTGTTTCAATAACAAATTTTATTAGAACGCTGTCGCGAACAAACCGTTACGACTTGTTTAGTGATAGGTCATAAATTATTTTGATGCAAATACAGGATTTTATGATAGTAGACTACAATTATCCAGTTCACTCTGATTCGTGAAATAATGATGATCGTGTGCTCGACGGATATGATGCTAGTGTAATTATTTTTACGAGCTTTTCAAATCGTACGAATTTTATGGTTTCAGCCCACAACGGTGAAAGACTGTTTTTTGCTGTTTGATGACATTTGCTGTCAGTTGCCCGTCTTTCATTACTTTTTTTACCAAATATCGTTGGATTATGAACACATTTAGATATATTTAAATAAAGTTTCAAAACCTTAGATCGTTAGACACATTGACCAGGGCGACTGGCACATTTTGACCAGGTCGTCTAGGGTTCAAAGGGTTAAGGTGGTTAGTCCAATACCTATTTGTAGGTTTGTAGCATTCGGTTTTTAGTCATAGACTTATTTAAATCACTTTAGAAGCAACATTTAGTCACTCTTACCTTTATATATTCCGTCATAAAGGTCTTCATTAGTTGAGTGTTGTCATGGCTCTGTAAGTTGACCCCCCTGATCGGTCAACTATTAGAATTTTTTTCATACCCGTCCTGTTCATTTTAATCGTATATGTCCTGTGTCTTATAGGCATGTTCTATTTATCCATTGTCTGTTTATATTCTCAGAACCATATCATTCCTTTTTTAGGATTGCGTCCCCTTGGCCGACATAAAATCAAACCTTTTCGTTTGGAACTCAAAGAGAAAAAATGACAGTGTAGATGTGACAAGCAGATTGCCTCTCTAACAGCAGGTCAAATTACAGTTCATTAAATGACATTTCATCCATGTATTACTATAGGGTCAACACATAGACTCACATTCATCTATAGCCTCATTTCCTTTCCGATATTAGTTCTGGCTAGTTTTGACACGCACAAATTGCCGGTTTACGCTATATTACTCTCAGTCTTTCAAATTTTTATATGCTATCTGTGATGTCGGAATATTTTATTCTGACATAAAATTGCTGTTTTTGCATTTCTGTGAGATTCTTTGCTAAATGCTCATATAAGCGGACTCATGATGAGTAATTTTATAAAACTATCATGAAGCCGCATCACTCTATTGATATATTTCAATAAAATTTACTCAATGTCAATAGTATGCAGGAATAATAGGAAACTGGCTGTAGTTTACTATGAATATTGATGTTATAGACATATACCTCTGACTATTAAATATACTCTAATGTTAGCAGCTTACCTTCTTGATCTCTTGTTTGTCAAATGTATGACCAACAGGTGGAGGGATAAACATTATTGTCAGAGATCATACTAACCATTGCAGCATCGAGAGTGTACCATATTTAAGTCTTAGAGTTTAACCACAAAAAACAAGTCTCTGTGATGGTGAGAGCCACTCGTAAACTGTAAGCGGGTCGTGTCAACGACAATAGAAATAATTGAAGCAATCTTTCATAGAGTTGGCATGCATTGATGTCTTCTCAATAATACCAGTCGTTCTCTAATTATAACCCAAAAACGGCATTCAATGTTAGGAGACAAAAATCTAGAGGAAATAAAAATGGCATAGCTGGATGTTGCGTGTATAACAAGAGTAAGTAATCATGCTTTCACCAGGACTTACATAATAAATTTATGGAGCATCGCGTGATCTTTTAGCTACTTAGACTTAGACTTAGACTTAGACTTAGACTTAGACTTAGACTTAGACTTAGACTTAGACTTAGACTTAGACTTAGACTTAGACTTAGACTTAGACTTAGACTTAGACTTAGACTTAGACTTAGACTTAGACTTAGACTTAGACTTAGACTTAGACTTAGACTTAGACTTAGACTTAGACTTAGACTTAGACTTAGACTTAGACTTAGACTTAGACTTAGACTTAGACTTAGACTTAGACTTAGACTTAGACTTAGACTTAGACTTAGACGCGGGACTTAGACTTAGACTTAGACGCGGGACTTAGACTTAGACTTAGACGCGGGACTTAGACTTAGACTTAGACGCGGGACTTAGACTTAGACTTAGACGCGGGACTTAGACTTAGACTTAGACGCGGGACTTAGACTTAGACTTAGACGCGGGACTTAGACTTAGACGCGGGACTTAGACTTAGACGCGGGACTTAGACTTAGACGCGGGACTTAGACTTAGACGCGGGACTTAGACTTAGACGCGGGACTTAGACTTAGACGCGGGACTTAGACTTAGACTTAGACTTAGACTTAGACTTAGACTTAGACTTAGACTTAGACTTAGACTTAGACTTAGACTTAGACTTAGACTTAGACTTAGACTTAGACTTAGACTTAGACTTAGACTTAGACTTAGACTTAGACTTAGACTTAGACTTAGACTTAGACTTAGACTTAGACTTAGACTTAGACTTAGACTTAGACTTAGACTTAGACTTAGACTTAGACTTAGACTTAGACTTAGACTTAGACTTAGACT
Organism: Watersipora subatra; assembly: GCF_963576615.1. Classification (NCBI taxonomy): domain Eukaryota; kingdom Metazoa; phylum Bryozoa; class Gymnolaemata; order Cheilostomatida; family Watersiporidae; genus Watersipora; species Watersipora subatra. The sequence goes on from NW_027045311.1 coordinate 97,636, forward strand.
TAGACTTAGACTTAGACTTAGACTTAGACTTAGACTTAGACTTAGACTTAGACTTAGACTTAGACTTAGACTTAGACTTAGACTTAGACTTAGACTTAGACTTAGACTTAGACTTAGACTTAGACTTAGACTTAGACTTAGACTTAGACTTAGACTTAGACTTAGACTTAGACTTAGACTTAGACTTAGACTTAGACTTAGACTTAGACTTAGACTTAGACTTAGACTTAGACTTAGACTTAGACTTAGACTTAGACTTAGACTTAGACTTAGACTTAGACTTAGACTTAGACTTAGACTTAGACTTAGACTTAGACTTAGACTTAGACTTAGACTTAGACTTAGACTTAGACTTAGACTTAGACGCGGGACTTAGACTTAGACTTAGACTTAGACTTAGACTTAGACTTAGACTTAGACTTAGACTTAGACTTAGACTTAGACTTAGACGCGGGACTTAGACTTAGACGCGGGACTTAGACTTAGACGCGGGACTTAGACTTAGACGCGGGACTTAGACTTAGACGCGGGACTTAGACTTAGACTTAGACGCGGGACTTAGACTTAGACGCGGGACTTAGACTTAGACGCGGGACTTAGACTTAGACTTAGACTTAGACGCGGGACTTAGACTTAGACGCGGGACTTAGACTTAGACGCGGGACTTAGACTTAGACGCGGGACTTAGACTTAGACTTAGACGCGGGACTTAGACTTAGACTTAGACGCGGGACTTAGACTTAGACGCGGGACTTAGACTTAGACGCGGGACTTAGACTTAGACGCGGGACTTAGACTTAGACGCGGGACTTAGACTTAGACGCGGGACTTAGACTTAGACGCGGGACTTAGACTTAGACGCGGGACTTAGACTTAGACGCGGGACTTAGACTTAGACGCGGGACTTAGACTTAGACGCGGGACTTAGACTTAGACGCGGGACTTAGACGCGGGACTTAGACTTAGACGCGGGACTTAGACTTAGACGCGGGACTTAGACGCGGGACTTAGACTTAGACTTAGACGCGGGACTTAGACTTAGACTTAGACGCGGGACTTAGACTTAGACTTAGACGCGGGACTTAGACTTAGACTTAGACGCGGGACTTAGACTTAGACTTAGACTTAGACTTAGACTTAGACTTAGACTTAGACTTAGACTTAGACTTAGACTTAGACTTAGACTTAGACTTAGACTTAGACTTAGACTTAGACTTAGACTTAGACTTAGACTTAGACTTAGACTTAGACTTAGACTTAGACTTAGACTTAGACTTAGACTTAGACTTAGACTTAGACTTAGACTTAGACTTAGACTTAGACTTAGACTTAGACTTAGACTTAGACTTAGACTTAGACTTAGACTTAGACTTAGACTTAGACTTAGACTTAGACTTAGACTTAGACTGCGGAAAAACAGGACCAAAAAGGTATCTAATAAAATAGAGTGTCGTATACCTAGAGTGCGCTCTATAGCGTTTCGGGACAGTGGAGGAAAAACAGGACCAAAAAGGTATCTAATAAAATAGAGTGTCGTATACCTAGAGTGCGCTCTATAGCGTTTCGGGACAGTGGAGGAAAAACAGGACCAAAAAGGTATCTATTAAAATAGAGTGTCGTATACCTAGAGTGCGCTCTATAGCGTTTCGGGACAGTGGAGGAAAAACAGGACCAAAAAGGTGTCTAATAAAATAGAGTGTCGTATACCTAGAGTGCGCTCTATAGCGTTTCGAGACAGTGGAGGAAAAACAGGACCAAAAAGGTATCTAATAAAATAGAGTGTCGTATACCTAGAGTGCGCTCTATAGCGTTTCGGGACAGTGGAGGAAAAACAGGACCAAAAAGGTATCTAATAAAATAGAGTGTCGTATACCTAGAGTGCGCTCTATAGCGTTTCGGGACAGTGGAGGAAAAACAGGACCAAAAAGGTATCTAATAAAATAGAGTGTCGTATACCTAGAGTGCGCTCTATAGCGTTTCGGGACAGTGGAGGAAAAACAGGACCAAAAAGGTATCTAATAAAATAGAGTGTCGTATACCTAGAGTGCGCTCTATAGCGTTTCGGGACAGTGGAGGAAAAACAGGACCAAAAAGGTATGTAATAAAATAGAGTGTCATATACCTAGAGAAAAAGGTATCTAATAAAATAGAGTGTCATATACCTAGAGTACGCTCTATAGCGTTTCGGGACAGTGGAGGAAAAACAGGACCAAAAAGGTATCTAATAAAATAGAGTGTCATATACCTAGAGTACGCTCTATAGCGTTTCGGGACAGTGGAGGAAAAACAGGACCAAAAAGGTATCTAATAAAATAGAGTGTCATATACCTAGAGTACGCTCTATAGCGTTTCGGGACAGTGGGGGAAAAACAGGACCAAAAAGGTATCTAATAAAATAGAGTGTCATATACCTAGAATACGCTCTATAGCGTTTCGGGATAGTGGGGGAAAAACAGGACCAAAAAGGTATCTATTAAAATAGAGTGTCATATACCTAGAATACGCTCTATAGCGTTTCGGGATAGTGGGGGAAAAACAGGACCAAAAAGGTATCTATTAAAATAGAGTGTCATATACCTACAGTACGCTCTATAGCGTTCCGGGACAGTGGGGGAAAAACAAGACCAAAAAGATATCTAGTAAAATAGAGTGTCATATACCTAGAGTACGCTCTATAGCGTTTCGGGACAGTGGGGGAAAAACAAGACCAAAAAGATATCTAGTAAAATAGAGTGTCATATACCTAGAGTACGCTTTATAGCGTTTCGGGACAGTGGGGGAAAAACAAGACCAAAAAGATATCTAGTAAAATAGAGTGTCATATACCTAGAGTACGCTTTATAGCGTTTCGGGACAGTGGGGGAAAAACAAGACCAAAAAGATATCTAGTAAAATAGAGTGTCATATACCTAGAGTACGCTTTATAGCGTTTCGGGACAGTGGGGGAAAAACAAGACCAAAAAGATATCTAGTAAAATAGAGTGTCATATACCTAGAGTACGCTTTATAGCGTTTCGGGACAGTGGGGGAAAAACAAGACCAAAAAGATCTAGTAAAATAGAGTGTCATTGAAGAGGCTTGAGTAATACAAAAAAACCGCTCAACAAGGGCGGCTATCTGACTGTTATAAAAACCCATTGCAAAATTAAAAACTTAGAATTCGCTACAGACTTAGAGTTTGCTACAAACTTAGAATTCGCTGCAGACTTAGAATTCGCTATAGACTTAGAATTCGCTATAGACTTAGAATTGGCTATAGACTTAGAATTCGCTATAGACTTAGAATTGGCTATAGACTTAGAATTGGCTATAGACTTAGAATTGGCTATAGACTTAGAATTCGCTATAGACTTAGAATTGGCTATAGACTTAGAATTCGCTATAGACTTAGAATTCGCTATAGACTTAGAATTCGCTATAGACTTAGAATTCGCTATAGACTTAGAATTCTCTATAGACTTAGAATTCGCTATAGACTTAGAATTCGCTATAGACTTAGAATTCGCTATAGACTTAGAATTCGCTATAGACTTAGAATTCGCTATAGACTTAGAATTTGCTATAGACTTAGAATTCGCTATAGACTTAGAATTCGCTATAGACTTAGAATTCGTTATAGACTTAGAATTCGCTATAGACTTAATTTCGCTATAGACTTAAATTCGCTATAGACTTAAATTCGCTATAGACTTAGAATTCGCTATAGGCTTAGAATTCGCTATAGACTTAGAATTCGCTATAGACTTAGAATTCGCTAAAGACTTAGAATTCGCTAAAGACCTAGAATTCGCTAAATACCTAGAATTCGCTATGGACTTAAAATTCGCTATAGACTTAGAATTCGCTGCAGACTTAAATTGGCTATAGACTTAGAATTGGCTATAAACTCAGAATTGGCTATAGACTTAGAATTCGCTATAGACTTAGAATTCGCTATAGACTTAGAATTCGCTATAGACTTAGAATTCGCTATAGACTTAGAATTCGCTATAGACTTAGAATTGGCTATAGACTTAGAGTTGGCTATAGACTTAGAGTTGGCTATAGACTTAGAATTGGCCTGTTCCAATTGTGATAACAAAAGGCATTTAGCAATACCAAAAAATTTGTAGGCCACCATAGACTGTCAGAACAAAAGTCAGCGATTGGTGACCTATAATCAACCCACTGGCCTAATGAAAAGCGAATATTCCTAAATCAACTATAACCCTACACATCAAAGCAATACAAACTCCAAATCAACTTCTGAAACCGTAAATGGTTGCCATTAACATGTAAGGAGCACCGTTGAAATACCAGTAACCTTAAAAATAAATGCGAAAATTAAAAAAAATTAACTTTAAAAACAATAACAAGCAACAACGTACGATCGACGTATAACAACGACGTATCGACGAGCAATATCGATCGAACAAACGACGAACGGTTGACAAACGAGCAAACGATCGGCGGCGGAACGAACTAGCGTGAGATAAAAATCACAGGAGTAGAAAAGTCAAAAAACACTGACACCAACAAAACAAGAGACAATTTACTTTATTACTAAATTATTACAAGCAACATGTTTTTGAAATTTTGCTGAGCACAGAACACTTCATAGCATTTATACAACGTACCTTTTTTCTCAAAAACAGCTTTGAGAATAAACAGGAGGAAGCTACTTCACCTTCAGAGATACAACTTCTTTACCACTTGCATGGATTCTTTATGAGTCTCCAACTACTTCTGTTATACCATATCAGCAGTTTCTCTCATAAAGCATACAACTGAGTTGAGTTGCCAAGAGATTAGGCAAAGTGAATACAAAAGCATGCGAACTAATCAGACGAGCTATGACAGTTATTAGCAACTCATGAAAAAATGTGCCAGATATCTACTTTTATAAAGCATTTTACATGTACATTATTGCCGCAGTATGACATGCCGTTTCTCAAATTTATGCAGACAATATAGTTTTCCAAAACAACGAAGACAATTTAAATTGGCGACTTTTTCAAGTCTGACAAACAAGACATAGTGTTGCTTAACCAACCAAGTTTAAAAATGTTTTTGTCGCAGTCAAACTTTACAACTTAAAAATGTTTTAATTTTCAAATAATACTACCGGGCTGCCTTGATGTTTGGATAAAATAAACGAGATACATTGTAGCGTAAAAATCTGAGAAAAAAATTTATGAAAAAAGAAAATTGAAAAAAAGCATTGAATAACTATCCTTTGTGGTGGATTGAAACACCATTTTGCAACGTAACAAAGAAAAAGGGTCAGCCACGCCATCTTTACAGCAATGATTTGGTTTTTTAGTAAAACAGTAGCAAATTGGTTAACTTTGTAAAACTATCAAACCTTTTGAACATAAACATTTAACAATCATCTTTAATTTTAAACAACACTAACTTTATGCAAGTAGTAATAAAACGAAGTGGCAAGTTTCCAGCCACATTTGTCATCAGCTCTATCATGCAATATGACAAAATAATTGTACTCAAAGAGAATTTTTAGCGTAAGCAACAAACAAAAGGCTTTTGCGTTGATTTTTTAGTGAAAGTGAAAATAATGGCCCTAAAAATATTGTTTAGCATTTCAAAATATATATAACGTTGCTTACCTAGCTGACTTCTTCAATCACTTTGTAGGAAAAGCTTACTTGAGACTGCACTATTGTCTCCAGTGTGCATTGCTGTCAACTTTCAGTCATGGTAATTCCATTCTCACAAGCAAATCTGGTCCGAGTATTATAGGTCTACTTTTTTGCGATCATCAAAATTGCAAAACTACATATAAATGATGTCAATCAGTCAATCGGTTTGACAGCAGGTTATTGGCTAATGGGTTAGTTCTGTTTGCTCTTCAGCGTATTGATGATGATGGATTTACGTAGTGGTTTATCTTGTCATCTTGTTTAGCAAAAGCACCATCTTCTTCATGTCAACGAATGTAGGATTGAGCTATCTGTAGAAAATATTGACTTGAGACTTTATCTTGCGCCTTGTTTCGAGTTGTCCGGTGTGTTGCATGTGATAGAACATGCCACTTTCTTTCTGTATGATTAGATTTATTCTGAGCTAGTCTGTTGCATTCTTTGGCTGTTGACGACGAGGTAAAAGGTTCTGTGCTACTAGCCTTCTTATGAAAATACTTTTCGTCTTTATATCTGTATAGAGTTCTTTTGACTTCAAGTCACTTTTCCTCTTCTGCGAAACTTTCCTCAACAAATACAAATCTCAAATATGTTAGTCATGAGTCAAAACAAGGATTTTTAAAATCTATAAAATTACCAAGCTAGAAATAGGCTAAATACATTTTTCGACAGCTGTCAATAGAAATGTTGGACAAATTTAAATACAGCTAACATTGAAGAGGCATGATTAAATTGTTTTAGCATTTCATCAATGTTTAAACATCTTCATAGTGGTTTGTCAGAAATTTGTCTGGCAAGATATTGAGAAGAGAAAAAACTTCAATTCAAATCCGAACACTAAAACCTAATTAGAAAGACCGCACAATAAAATAACTTGACCACCTAGATAGACGTACCAAATAGAAACACCTGACCAACAAAAACTAAATGGCATAAGCCATCAAGGGAAACTAAAGTTCAAACAAACACAAGCCATCAACAAACTGAAACAACCGACCAATAAAACAAAAGGAGCAAGAAGTCAAACAGGCACTGCACCGACACTTAACAATCAACGTGGAAGCCAAAACCTAAAACCGACAACCCCACCAAGACACTAAAACCAATGATAAAAGCAAACATCAACAAGACACCGAAACTGAATCTTATTAGCCTCCTGCCGCAAAGGGAACGTAAAACAGCATTTCTACTTTTCCAACTTTGATTTCTGCTTGCGGTCTTTCTAATAAGGTAACAGTATGTCATATATAACATTTACTTCTACTCTTTTTCTCATATTTCTACCAGAACACCAAAATTACTAACTGTGCCATTAGAACCAAAAGTGATGATTAGAGTTCCCTGCAAAGCATATAACTTGAAATAAAAAAACTATTACATATGACGGCTAAGCGAAGAGCAACAAATTAAAGCTTACCGACCTTAGAAACCTTAGTCATGAAGTCCGTCGTTAAAGATTACAAAGTGTAAACTGTATTGTAGGCATTATCCTGTGTTGATCTCGGACACTAGTTTAGCGGTTCACTTAAATAACTTATGCCAGCGTTATAAGTTTGGCAATTGAGTTCACATGGTAAAATAATCGTATATTATCGACCCTTCAACGCTACAGGGTTGTGATGAACTCTTCCTTAAAGCACGTTCCCTCTCCGAGTCCAACGATGATGTGAATCTCAATTAGCCCAGCGCTGTCTTTTATATGATTCCAGCCTCAGATAGAACAATA
>NW_027045312.1:0-77000 GCF_963576615.1 Watersipora subatra
ACGATATAATTCCAAATAAATTTAAAAGATATATTCTACAAAAGTAGAGACATTATTATTCAAACACATACAAAGTATTCACAATGTGATTTTATTATTTTCTATGATTCATCAGTGTCAGTTTATAAAACAAAATATTCTTATAATGTTTTATTTCGTATTGTAAAATGACGCTATTAAACTATACAGTTATATATCCATGTACATATACATATGTACATGTATATAGTTTTAGTGCGCATGTAACAATCGTAGGATATAGAATGTTCAACAATAGATAGAATGTTAATTTTGACTTCTCCCCTGGTATTCTAAATCACTGCAAGATAATTTAGATAAAATTAGCAAATTTGATGCTTCTATGGAGGAAATCGTATTTACAGGGGAGATAAATCCTAAAATGTCATTTTTGCCAGATCTCTCATAGAAGTGGAAATGACAGCTACGGCACTTCTTCAGCTTTGAATTATCCATACAATAATTAGTCTAAATCACTGCAGAAATTTCCACTGAAAAACGGTGCCAATGGAAACGCAAGATAAACTGTCTTGGCCCACGGCCTATACGGCATCAAAGTGTTAATTGACTTCATAACAAGTGTTTGGAAAACCATGAACAGGCCATTAGGCAAGCCACTAATTAAAAAGCTTACACTGTTCTGGCTACATTATTACAAACATACTGTAAGAATCGCTTGCAGCTAGTTTTCTGATGAAGGCAGCAAAAATTCAGTTATTTTATCTTAGTTCATTGGCTATCATTACAACAATGCATCAATAGTTACAAAGAACATTTTTTTGCTTCTACTAGCACTTTATATTTGTATATTTGTATTGAATAAAGTGTTGCTGTTTGTCAATAAAATGCTACCTCACCAAGCGGAGAGTGGTTAAGCGAATTACTTCATCTAATGAAGAACAGGTTCAGGCTTTCCTTTTTTACCGGTTTTAATAGGCAAACATCAAACAGAGCAGACAGTAGTCAATAATTTCTATAGTACGCAACAATTTTGTCTGTGCCTCTGAAGCTAGGGGCAGAGATTAAAAAAACTATTTTTATTGGTTTGGCTACTGGTGGCATACAGCTTAAGAGTCGACTACCCTAACACATGCAATAATGAGCTGTCTTCTTTAAGGGTAGAATAATTGTGGATGTAATTATTCTCTGCACTTTATCAACACGCATGACCATCCCTCAAAGTACAGCGGACTGCCATGGGTACTGGTAATAACAATACAATGATAATTGTAAAGTATGAAAGCCGCAGTCTGAAAAAATACATATTACATACATATACATATTTTAAATAAACTGATAACTAACAATGAATAAGACATGTAAGATAGATTTTAGAAAAAAAACTAGAAGGTGCTATGCTAGATAATGAACACCAAGACTGATGAATGAACTATAACAAATGAAAACAAGCAATCAGACAGTAGGGGACACAAAAGTGGATGACAAAAAGAGGCCTTAAGAAAGAGGCAGGGTGTCTAATAACAGCAGCGCAAGACTAAGCACTGCAAACCAATTACATGAATGGTAACTAAGTGCAGGTTGTGTAAGACAAAGGGTGAAACAGCCATATTGTAAACAAGTGCTCAAAGATTGCACAAACTGAATACAACCTCTGACTTGATCAAGTGGCCTCAGCAGATTACTGGAGTATATGTAAGAAGCATAACATACCGCACACAGCATAATAGTATAACCATAGGGTAGAGCCAGTGTCTGAGAATGACAAAGTGAAAGGTTTAGTACTGATCAAAAAATAAACAACAGATTGTCAGATTAGTTGTATAACCGTCATATGTGATGCCAGAGTAAAAAGAAGAAGGAAATATATAAAGGAGATGTACAAAGTGCAAGATTTGAGCATCGAAGGCTGTAGAATTTTCAACCGAAAGTAATATAATGTATGTAGTGATTGGAGTGATTGATACATTATTCAGCCAGCTTGTGTCATATCTCATTGAGGTCAGAGCTCAACAGTCTTTCAAACAACTCAGAAAACAGTGCTGCTAGGAGCTGGTCAGATTTTAAGGACGACTATTCAGTAAAATGACTCGTTAAAGTCAAAATCATCAGGCTAAGGCCTTGGCTCGCCTCCTACCAGCCACCCGGTTGTGAAGACAGTTTTTAGAATGACACTAATAATATAAATAATAGCAGTGTCTGTCCATATGACTAAAGCTAGATATAGAGGTTAGGAAAGACATTGCATGGGAAGTTGAACTCAAATCTTTGGCTGAACAGCTGTGCACACTAACAACTAACACTAAAAACGGCTCAGCTTAACCACCTTGCAGCTATGTTGGGCAGTGGGCCAAGGCAGTTTATTCTTGCATTTTCGTTGGCACCCCCTTTCAGTGGCAATTTCTGCAGTGATTCAGAATAATTTTGGTATGGATAATTCAAAACTGAACAGTTGCCACAGCTGTCATTCCCAATTCTGAAAGAAATTTGATAAAATTTTATTTTAGGATTTATCACCCCTGTAAATAAGATTCTTTCCATAGAACCATCAGATTTGCAACTTTTTATAATATTTATTTTGCTGCAATTTAGGATGTCATTGGTGAAGTCAAAATTCATCTTCTATCTACTTTCTAACTTTCTATATCTTACGATTGTTACAACCACATGTAAACTATATACATCTATATACGTATATGTAAATGTAAATGTGTGTATAGTTGTATGGTTTATTAGCTTTATTTTACACAAAAAATTCAAAACCTCTTTAATTATGTTTTATAACCTGAAACTGATGAATCATAGAATATAATAATTGGTGATTATTATTAGCATTATTATTAGTGGTATTATTAACAGCTAATATCAGCAGTCTTACAAAACGAGCTGGGATATTTCAAAATATCGCATATCCTAACTATTTGTTCAATATGTTTAGTTCTTAATCATTTTCTTCACTATCGGCATCTTCTGCTACTCCTGCTACAGTTTTGTTTCAGTGCATGCATGTGTAAGCTCTGTGTAAGGCAGCTCTGCCATGATACTAGCACATCAGTTCCCTCGGAACCTGGATTTTGACACTCCCATAGAACAGCTTGTAGAATTTCAGGTGGGGCGATAATTCTGGTATGACACTTTACTGCATACTCATCATTTTCCTTACCCAGTATCCACCGATGTAAAGAAGGAAATTGTGCTTTGGCAAGTTGTGTTGTTGACCCTTTCCATATACATGTATGTATAGCTGCTACATAATTGACACAATGCACATGGTTTTCAGCGATTGAAGGGAGGGACTGACTGGTTTAGACCTAGACAAAAACAGCCGGTCTGTTAGTCAGTTGAAGTCTGTACCATTTTCCTGGGTGCTATCTCCTTGGCCATAGAGTCTGCGTGTGTAGGTTTCACAGAGAGAATAAAGTCGCTTTGAAACTTAAATGATTCTCAGAGTCATTTCATTACCTGCTGAAGGTCGACTTCTGAAATACTCACTCACCTCACAGTGTTTTCTCATAACAAGCTCAATTTTGCTGTTATTTGTCTCTGATGGCATATGTTCTGTGAATCTAGTAGCGATTGCAGACAACTTGAAGCGTACACTATTTGAAACAGACCATTCAGGCTCTTTAAAAGTGTTTTCCAGCTTTCTAGACAGTGACTAGTCAATGTTTATTAAGTTAAATTTTTGAAAGTCATGTATGTGAGCTACACAAATCATGTCAAAGCTCAAACAGTGAATGCACTTATCTTGTATCTTATTATTTTCTATTATTCATCTGTGTCAGGTAATAAAACATAACTAATCTGTGTCAGGTTATAAAACATAATTATAGTGTTTTGAATAGTTTTTGTAAAATAAAGCTATTAAACCATACAATTATTTACATACATGTATGTACATATTCATATATACATGTATATAGTTTACATGTGGGTGTAACAATAGTACGATATGGAATGTTCGAAAATAAATAGAAGATAAATTTCGACTTCACCAATGACATCCTAAATTACAGCAAAATAATTATGATAAAAAGTTGCAAATCTGACGCTTCTATGGAAATAATTTAATTTACAGGGGAGATAAATCCTAATATATTCTTTTTATCAAATTTATCATAGAAGTGGGAATGGCAGCTGCGGCAACTCTTCAGTTTTGAGCTCTCCATACCAAAAATAGTCTAAATCACTGCAGAAAATGCCACCAAAATGGGGTGCCAAAGGAACATCATTTCTAGAACTGTGTTGCCTGCTCGGCCCATAGCCTATGTGTAATAATTTTACAAATTCAGCTTGCCAGACTGACAGGGTACCAGTTTTTCTGTAATAAGAATTCTGGGCCTCCTTCTGCTCTAAGCCATGGTTGGAGGTTTGGGAAAAACGTTGCGTAATAGGTAAGGTTTCATACTGGGTAAATATTGAAAAGTTGCAACGAAAAAATTATTTTTTACAAATAAATTGCTGCTTTGATAATTTCCCGAGGTAAAGTTTTTATAATTCAGCCTGTTTATGAAACATCACTGCCAGAGACAGTTAGAGGAAAAGCACAAGGATAGCGACAGCTGAGAAAATTAGGTTTTCACACTGATCAAGAACAGTCCCAGCAATCTTGTACTATGCGTAGAAAATCAGCAAGGAGATGAAAACAAACATTTGTAAAAAATATTTAAAAGAACTGATCAGTTTACACTCTCATACATTTACAAGTAGAACTGCTTGGAGTTTGTATTTGATGGAGAACAGGCTAATGAAAAGGCTGTACTAATGAACTACCAATACAATCATCCAGGCACCTTGCTTGTAGCTGTGCATATATGCAGGATAAGACAACTTGTGCTTAGAGGCCACTGATGATGGATAGTCAAAGCTGCCATGATTTTTCACAAGCTTTTTAAAAACGTGTGGTTCTCCTTGCTGTCTGTTACACTTTAATATAACGCTTGCTGTGCTTCTGGAAATGTCAGCAATCATTATACGGTTTAAACAGTAATTAAGATGCTTGTGACATTTTAGTCTCAATTTTAATACATAGTTCATTTGCTTCGATGTCTTAACGGCCTCTTTTCCTGTCAAATTCAAAAATAGTTGGTCAAAAAGTATTGAAGTTTTTCCATCATTTGAAATTTTGTTGGTTGTTTTTGGTGTTCTGACAGACAGGATGTTTTAAGATTAAAATTAGCAAAACTCAATTCCAGTTACAATGCTCACACAAAAAAAAGTGCTCAGACCTCTCCAAAAATTACATCCATAGTCATGCTAGTTGTTTACAAAAATAGACATACTGTCACGTTATCAATGGATACTCACGTGTTCATACATTATTTAAAGGAAACCAGTGGGACTAATTCTAATCAAACTATCTTTATAATATTTGAAACTGGCTATAGCGGTGTATCTAAGGATAGGCTTACATTCTAATTTGCATCTAAACACTCATAAGCAAACACAAATAATATGTACGGTCAATAAATATGCATAACACCGCAACTTGGCTGCAATAGCCAATGACATCACTGGATGAAGAACAGGAAGTGCAACGATTGACATCTTTTTGGAGTAAACATTTTCTTCTGAATTTTATCAATGCAATAAAAAATTCTCAATTTTAATTTTGAAACATCCCTGCAGCCAAATCACATAAAACAACATGCAGAAAGTCAAAAGAAGGAAAATACAACGATTATATAACAATTTTTAAAACTTTATGCAATGGACAATTTCAAAATATTGGTTTTAAAAGGTTTATAGGAAGTATTTGCCAAATAATGACATCAATATTAGTTGTACGTCCTACACAATAAATAGTGAGTAAGAGTTGCAACATTTTCGATGATATCAACATTTTAATCTTTTTATGAAAACGCTTTGATAAAAATAATTAGCTCGTGTAATACATTGAACTTTGAAACAGAGAGCTACATTGTAAATCTCACAAAAAGTGATGGTTTTAGACGTCTGTGAATTTTTTAGTTAACTATATCATAACTATTGTGTCACACATGCAAGAGTACACCACATTTCATCCAACATATATAACAAGAATTTTAATCTAATTTTTAATTTAAGAGCTTTTAATCAAAAGCTGTAAAGGTTGACTTGCACAAAATAAATTCACATTACAGGTGTATAGTATCAAAAGATTGACCATGTCTTACTCTGCTGTGTTGTTGGTGCAAAATATGTGTAAATGTAATTGCAAGCTTTTAAAAGCTCTAAATCGAACAGTTAATCGCCGCCGGTTGGAATCAATTTATTTTACTGACGTAGGCTAGTCCAGCATTTTTTGTTATTGTTTTGCCAACTGATGTTCTCACGTGAAATTGAAGGCCAATACAAGGCTCAATAGAAAAGTTCTCGTAGTATTAGTTTATGGCAAACACTTCGAGTTTTATTGAGAAACCCATATCAAATATAGATGCTCGCTACTTTACAGTTTTGTTTCGGCTTGGTCTAATCATCTAGTCGTTATCTGATCATGAAACTTGGGGAACTTGAACCATTTTTCGCCCGAGTTTGAGGGCATAGCATATTTAGCTGACTTTAGACTCTTATAAATTCAAGAATATACCAGTGAGAGGTATAGATTCTTTTGTGTTTACACACAATTTGTATATTTACACAAGCAAACGAATGAAAATTTTCAGAAGAATAATGTGGGAGATAACTCCGACCGAAAATGACCAAAAATGCTTTTTAGCGACTATTCAAAAACAATTATTGCTCCTAACATATAATTTGCCTTTGTTTCTGTTATTATTTCTGAATTTCCCCAAGCCTCAGCTATCCAACACTAGTCTCGTCTTCTCTGTAGATGCATCGGGTCTGCGTATAGAAGCCATAAGCCTGCAAGATTAACGTCTTAGTCGAAATACTGCAATAGTAGAAGTCCAGGTCAACTTATGGTTTCAACAAAGTCACACATTTTTCTCATGTTCACACCAATTCACATATGCAGATTTTATTAAAACCATCTAAAGTTTGTGTTTCATACTGTAAACCGCTTAAAATTGAGTTTCAAATGGCCTTCAAACACCTTTTTAAATTGCCTTAATTAAATGAGATGATCCCGCTTGTCAAGCTTTAACTTGGCTGATTATTATCCTTTCATTATCAAATTTTCTGTTTTCTTTTGGTTTGTGATTGTGATAGTAATGAAGCTTGAATTATTTTATTAACATATATTCCTAAATGTTATCAATTGTTGTAGCTTCAAATGCATATGTTTTGCCTGAGTTGGTCGTAGGTGGTGGCACCACTGCTAATAAAAAACCGCTCTTGTGGTACCCAGCAGATGTCTTCTCGCTTTGATCATGTGAAATTGTTTGTTGAGCCTTTGCACATGAATCTCACATTAACATCATTGTTCTCTTGATCATAGCCAATTGCCATCCCCATATACTACCGACCATCATATATACAGGCCAGATATTGTCCAGGTTGAGGTGTTAAGGTATTGCTGGTAACATGTGTGTCATCAGTCTTCTCAACTTTATATCTTTGTAGCATACATTTTTTTCAACAAGTGGTGAAAGTTTTCAAACTTCAATGGCTTTCCTACTGAGTGGCTTGAACCAGTGCTGTTCCCGACAACCAATGACTCGTTGTGTTGATTTGAACCTTGGTTCCAAAATCGCTGCTTAATCTGCGGCTTCATCAGTGGGTACATAAAACACCTCCACCCCAGCAATGTTTTCCCTAGCATACTTGTACAGTTGCTCAGTACTGAGCAGTCTTTCTTTTCCTGACTTAAAGGTTGGCCTGCAACAAAATTCACATTACAGTTATTTGGTATCAAAAGATTCACCATGTCTTACTCTGTTGTGGTGTAGGTGCCAAATATGTGAAAATGTAATTACAAGCTCTTAAAAGCTCAAAAACGAAAAGCTGCCGTAGATTCGAATCTCTTTATTTCTTGGACGTAGACATGATATTTGGTTATTGTCTTGTCACGTGATGTTCTCATGTGAATTGAAAGGCCAATAAAAAGCTCAATATAAAACTTATCGTAGAACTGGTTTATGACAAACACTTCGGGTTTTACCGAAGACACCGTATCAAACATAGATGCTTGCTACTTTACCGTTTTCTTTTGGTTTGGTCTAATCGGCAAGTCGTAATCTGATTATGTGACCCAATACTTCGCAAACAATTTTTGCAGCACTTTTAGATTACAATCCAAAGCGTACAATCCGGATAACGCATTTTAGATTGTATACATACATTCCAGAGAACGCTCATCAGATTCATTAAAAAAACCTACCTCAAGTGACTCATGTGAATTATTTCAGTGATGGATCTGGCGCCCAATACAAGAATTACAAGAACTTTGCCAACTTATGTTACCATGAGCTTGATTTCAATCTCACAGCATCTTGGAGCTTCTTTGCCATCTCACATGAAAAAGGTCCGTGAGATGGGATTCGCGGGGTGGTCAAGAGACTGGCCACCCGTCACTCCAAGCAGTTAGTTAAGTCAGGAAAAGAAAGACTGCTCAGTGCTAAACCACTGTGCAAGTATGCTAGAGAAAACATTGCTGGGGTGGAGGTGTTTGATGTACTCACTGAAGAAGTCGCAGAACAAGCAGCGAATTAAAAACCAAGGTTCAAGGCAGCACAACGAGTCATTGGTTTTCAGAACCAGCACTGTTTCAAGCCGCTCAGTAGAACAGCCATTGAAGATTGCAAACTTTCACCACTGGTTGATGAAAAATGTATGCTACAAGAATACAAAGTTGGGAAGACTGATGACTCACATGTTACCAGCAATACCTTAACACCTCAATCTGGACAATATCTGGCCTGTATATATGGTGGTCGATGGTATATGAGGATGGCAATTGGCTATGATCGAGAGAACGTTTGTGTTAATGTGAGATTCATGTGCAAAGGCTCAACAAACAATTTCACATGGCCACAGCAAGATGACATCTGCTGGGTACCACAAGAGCATGTTCTATTAGCTGTGGCGCCGCCATCTACCACCAACTCAGGCAAAGCATATGCATTTGAAGCTACAACAATTGATAACATTGAGGAATGTAAGTTGAGAAAATATTTTAGGCTCATTACTATCACAATCACAAATCAAAATTACACGGCATATTTGAACTTGATAGGACAATATACTAATAATCAGCCAAGTTAAAGCTTGACAAGGGGGATAACCTCATTTGATTGAGGCAAGTTTTAAAGGAGTTTGGAGGGAATTTGTAACTCAATTTTCAGCATTTTACAGGCTGAAACACAAACTTTTGATAGTTTTAATGAAATCTGCATATGCTAATTGGTGTAAAACATGAGAAAAATGTGCGACTGTTGAAACCGCAGGTTGACCTTGACCTCTCCTTTTGCAGTAATTCGACAAAGACCTTATTCTTGTATGGCTTCCAGACGCTGACCTGAAATATCTACAGAGAAGATGAGACTAGTTTTGGATAGCTGAGGCATAGAGAAATTCAGAAATAATAACAGAAACAAAGGCAAATTATATGATAGGAGGGATAATTGTTTTTGAATAGTCGCTAAAATAGCATTTTCGTTCCTTTTTGGTTTAACTTATCTCCCCCATTATTTATCCAAAAAATTTCAAACCTATTTGTTTGTGTAAATATAGAAACTTTGTGTAGACACAAAAATCTAGATATTTAACTTGTATATTCTTCAGATCATATGAGTCTAAATTCAGCTACATGTAGATGTGCTATGCCCTCAAACTCGGGCTACAAATGGTCAATGTTGAAATCTTCTTAGCACCTGAACCAATGACCCTAGAATATTAAAATTTGGGATATAAGCGCTTTTCAATATGGGCAACAACATATTAAAAAAATTATCAAAATCTGAGACTATGAGGTTTTTTTAGTTAAACTTGGTAAATTATATGCCAAATATATTTTTGCAAAACTCCAATTTTTAAAATAAAGCCAAAACATGTGTGCTTAACTGAAATGGTTGACTTTTACAGTCTCATTTTTATTTAATGAGTTTCCAACATACTTTTAATTTGTCCATGAATGACATTTGAACGAAGATAGCAACAGGAATTCACACAAACATCTATTAAAAAGGGGACAAAAAGATTCTCACTTTTACCATATATCTGAAAAATATTAGGAAAACTTGGAAATGTTCATAATACAATAAATTCTTTATACTTCAAAGTTTAGTATGTCATAACTCAAATTATTTTAGAGTGTTTTTTATCATGACCATGTCTAATAGTTGTGGAGATGAATTGTTGAAAAAACGCAACTAGATGCGAAGATTCAATTATTATCACAATTTTCTTATTACACACGCTGTCTGTTGGCATGTAGCAGCCACAAGTAAAAAGGCTTGACCTCAATATCAATTAACATCTATGGAGCCAGGTGCCCTTTTTGAGAACCCGCAAGGTTGGCCTTGGTGTCATGAAAGGAACCAGCATGAAGTTTTGGCCTTCAGTTACCACAGTTCTTAGATGGGTTATTTAAGAGACAGGAGTGGTTTTGAAGTATTTGACGGTGCGATTTATAAGAGTTTGAAGCGATGTTGAGGCCTTCACCGTTGGTTTGCACCTTCTTTAAAAACTCCATGTATCAGGAGGGGAGGAGTCTACAAATGCTATAATATAGTTATTTTGATTATACTTCAACATTAGTCATATTGGATGATATAGCAATGAAAATGTGAGTGAAGCCAAGATTAATTAGTATCATCAGCCTGCATTCAGCTCTGTATTTGGCCAGATCATCAAGCCAGTCCATAAAACAATGTTACCTAATCAACCTCAGAGCTAACCTTTAGAGCTAATTGTGGTGTACCAATCCATTGCCTATAGTTGCTGGGACAGGCACGAATTTCTGTCTGTTACTCCCTGTATTATTAGCCCTGCCTAATTTAGGTGCAGGTGACCAATGGACTGAGAAATATGGGTCGGAGTGGTCAAGTTTCAGCTGATTGCCGGGTTTATCCTGCGGGCCTATAAATACACCTATTTATGAAGCAAGACTAACATTAATCGTCACAGTATTTCTAGATGTGACAGAGATGTTATTTACGGCTGCTGCAGTCAAAGCAAGGCCAATGTTATTACAGCTGCTTATCTAGTATTTTGCAATATTATCACATACTCGTTATATACGCATTATGTGGCTCTCAGCCTGAAGGGCCAGGTTTGTAAGGCAGAGCTAGTTAAAGAGTGGTAGAACACACATGTGAATAATAAAGCCTGCTCTGTAACACTTACTAGAACCAACATGTACATTCAAACATAAAACATTAAAAATACCTATTTTTGTTACGGTATATGCATGCATGCTATATGCTGACCTTAGAGCAAATCAGATGATGCAGTTTACAGAAAGCTGTTTAGAAAATAGAACTGTCTGGGCCCTAGCTTGTATATTATTTATGTTAGCCGTTTGGCCTTGCTGCTAGAATTTTTAAGATAACACAATGGCAGTTTGAACAAGCTAGAATAAATAAATGCAGGGTTAAATCCAGATATATATATATATATATATATATATATATATATATATACACGAATCTCAATGTTTGTCTGTCTGTCATTCATTCACCAAATTATAGCGATAAAGCTTTAGCAATGAGAAAATCGCCTTGCAGTATATTGGACTCATGACATTCAGACCGCAAGTCTACTAACAAGAGTGACTAACCACAAGGCTAAGCCATTCTTATCACTCCCATCACTCTTACCATATACAGTAAACGCTCCTATAACGTAGGCCTATACCTCTTAGAACTAAAGTCTAGACGACATACATTTCTGTAAAGTTTTTGCTTTCGACTACCAAAAAAATTCCATATTACATGCTAAGTCGAGTAAGTTCTCAACTTTGATTTAAACGTTAGTTTTTATTGATTGCTTCACATGTAAGAGAGAAGACTATGTGAATATAGCATTATACATATTATGTATATAATTTTTGTAGCAATCTAGTTGGTTGTGACAGATTGCCAGATGTACCGACAAAACAGAGAATACGGTAATTGTGCAATGTTCATAAATATAAAGGCGATTGATTGGCGCAGGTGTTACAGCGTAAGTCCACCAATGTGAATGTAACGAGTGGGAGTATCATCACTAGTTCAATTTTTTCCTAACCTTGACCTCTGAATACAGATAGGTGATGAGCAGGCAGAACAGCTTTTGTAAAATATTTTGTTGTTTTGTTTCCTTGTAGACATAAAATATTTGTTATTAGTTTTCCTTTGCAGATTATACATTGCTGTTTAGAAAAATTAGTAAATCGTTGTAAATGAACGTCAAAGATGTACGCTCCCCAAGTTATTGTGGAAGTACTGAAAAATGGTAAAAAACAAATGAGGTTGATCAAAAACAGAGAAAAGTTGTCAATGCACCCTAATATTACTGCAGTTACAGTACACCCCACATATTTAAAAAAAATTACGTCAAGTTTTTCCTCTTTGTATGCCCGAAAGGTCAGTTTGGAAAGGTCTTTGAATGGGTTGTGCAATTCACATGTATTTTACTCTTCTTATATTGTACAATCAATATATTGTAAACTTCACTGGAAAATATTATTTATGCTGCAGGAGCTCGTAATGTAGGCCTACTGTATATTTTTTCAACGATTGGAAAAGCCAAAGTTGCACTTCCTATAGGTAGCTAATTGATATTACCTTCGGTGTTTTGTTTTTTTTAAATCTAATTTTTACCATTATACATTTTTAGTTGGTAGTTTTCAATGGATTTCAATTTTCAATTTCAATTTCAAAGGTCCTGGTACACTCATGTTTCTGGTTTTCCTAAGATTCGATCACTAAATATACATATGACTAACAATATACAGTGTCGTATACGCTTTCACTGCCGTATGCTCATTTATGTGAAATATATGGTCGACTGCGCATTTTCGCGAACTTCCCAGTAATTGCGTAGTAGCCTGATTTTATTATCCGTTGACAACATAACCAATGATATTTAGGACTTTTATGGTATTGACAATGTTGTCCAAAATTTGTTGTATAAAATTAGCATTGAATCCCAAGGTAATTTTAAATTTTTGTTTGGAAATTTCCAACCGAAAAAACCAACATTATTGTGTAAGTTTTATGTAAGAACCTTCCGAGATACATGTGAATTGGATTACCTATCATAAGCAGAGTAGGATTAAGTCTGTCATTAAATATGTCATTAATATTAGTTTTAGCACTGGCTCACATTCAATCATCTGTTAAAGTATTCATGATGTTTTTCGTCATTAGTTAGTCTTGCCTAAGGTACATTATGGTACGCTATTATAAAGCAACTATGCTGTGGTTTTTGTATCTGTTTTTGTCGTTGATGAGTTATGCTAGTAGCATTGATTTGCTGGAGTCAGTGAGCTACGTATGCTTTAACAGTAAAGGAGAGTATCACAACAGAGCTGAAGATGAGAGGCATTTAGTGAATTTTAGTAGACCAAGATACATAACTTACATTAGACAACAGATAATTACTTATGTTGATGATATTATAGCTAATTCAGATTGACTTTTTTTTTTCATTAAACCGACAAAAAATAGCAGCACTGACTCTGATGGTAGTGAAAGTAATATTTTTGTAAGAGTAAGAAATATTGAGGAGGATTGTTTTAGCTTTGTAGTGATTGTACTTTACATCGCTTTATCAATGCACAAAAAAGTTATTAAAACAAACTGAAATATTGTTTCCAAGTCTATTTATAAAAGCCTTTTATTAAATTTTTTTATATCAAATATTCCAGATTTATAGGTTCATAAAATTATTGTTATGAAAATGAAATACAGATCAACAACAAACTATAGGGCTCAGCAAACGTTCAGAGTATGACTTAGCAGAACGGTAGAACCTCAGCACATTTGCTATTACGCAATCTAGACAGAAACCGGTAGCCACTCCCAAATTGATTCATTATACCAACTACCTAACTGTATATGTAGAAGTGAAAGCATTAGCTCTTGCTACTATGCTTTTGAAATGCACAAAATGCCATTTATTTGCGTTGCAATTAAGTATCTTGGCTATCTATCACAAACAACTCAAGAAAACATGTTTTTCAGCTCTTAATGAAATTTTTGCCATAAAATTTGGCCAATATCTTATAATTGAGTTATATAACATATATTATTGATGTTATATAACCCAATAATAAGATATTGGCCAAATTTTCTGGTACAATAATAATAATACATTAGTTACTTATTTGGCTTCAGCTGTTAGCCAAACCTAAAAAAACAGCGACCTATATGGGCTAGGGGCGCTTATCGGATCCAATCATTAGTATTTACAAGTTTGGATTAAACCAAACAATGTTCTTCTGTTTTTTAGGTGTGAGCTGTCATCACAAACTTGGAGAATGACTAAGCTAGGCTCCTTTTTAACTTCCCAACCTTTCATAAGTTTCATTATCTTTTTAGACAGCCGTTGCCTGTTCAATTAGAACTCCTGGCATTCAAACTGTGGTTCATTGTTCAATTCTCAAATAAGCTCCTATGGATGGCCAGATCTACATCAACCCCTGAAATGTTCTCTTAGCCAATGTTCTCCGCTAATAACTGTTACTTGTTATTGCTATAATAGTTCAAACAGATTGTGTTGGCAGAAGATTGTTCCATCATACAGAAGTTTTCAATTATTATCATGTATGTTTTAATAGGAGTTGCATAATTTCCAATTAGGGATTTTAAATGTTTTTCAATTTGATGAATCCAAACATCTATGTTTAGAATAATTGTGATTAGAAATAATCACTGCCAGAGCAACGAGCTATGGGGATCAGTGAATGTCCAATTTGGCGCAGCAGACCCTCAATGCGAGAGTAATTACGTAATACCTATGGAGTCTCTCCAGCTGGACAAAGGATGAGAGAAATTAACAGCAAATGACACAGCAAAAGTGTAGCAGTGCCCGGCTTTGATAGAGACACACTAATTAAGGCAATGCCATTTCACTGTCACTCTGAACTTTGACGTTCTTACTTACTCCAATGCTTTTAGTAAAAGGCTTTCAATAAATTTTAAAGATCTTGTATTTACTCAGATATCATATATATTAAACTGAAAAAAAAAGATTTAACAAAAGTTTTTACTGCCGCCTAATGTAGCAGTGTTTTTAAACTACTGTCATTGACAATCAGTTAGCCATGTTGGATTAAGCATGCCGATAGCTTGTGAACTGTATACTGTTTTAAAGCATTGCAGAAAGCCCTGCAGTCTTAAAATAAATTTCATAGACATACCAGATAGGTGAGCCTTCCAGAAAGCATTTAAAAAGCATTAAAAGGCACCTATATGCTTCAAATATATTTTTTTCTAAAGCATTTTATGGACTATGCAAATATTGTTTTTTAAATTTGTGCTCAAATTCATCCCCGCTTTCATCATTGCCTTTTGAACTAATGATTTGGCAAGTCTCTTGCAGTTATTGTTTTAAAAATATAATGATATATTGTATATATATATATATATATATTATTGTGCACGTGGTAGCGTATAAATTAAAACCATCAAAAATTTACAAATCCTGTAGTGAAGTTTATCTTATCTTGAAATTATCAGTGTGGCACTCCTTTGTCTGCGCATGCTAAGGTGAGGCCGGGTTCAGACCTGGGGACAGCTGCGTAATCTCCACTCATTATGTATCCAACAGCTGGAAAGAAAACAAATTGTGTAGCTGCGTATGGGCATCAAATTAATTTAATTGCGCAAATGACGACATTTCTTTCTGTAGGACATAATAGTCGCGCAATCTGAGCTTGTAGTCCATGAGCGATCGCTTGCATAACAGGTACTCTGTCACACGTGTCTTAGATGCTATATTGGTTCGAACCAGGCCTAAGTAAGGCTGTAAATCTAACTTATTCCATCTCGTTACAGTCAGGCTTTTAGCTTTAGTTTCTGATTTAGACGAACAAGGATAGGCTAAAACTCTATTTAAGAAATAGGACAGATAGTGGAGGTAGCAGGTATGTGTGCTTATGCTTTAGCTCTGGCTTACCATGTACTTTGGAGATTACATTGAACTAAAGAATTTATGGTTGTCACTCATCCAAAGTAACAAAAAATTAGGACTTTCATTAGAAGCCTGAATGATTGTAGCCTAACATTTATTTCATATTCATGTTTTTAACGCAGTCATTCTGACTTTATATATGTGTTAGTCGTATAACAACTGAAAAGCAGAAAATCAAAGAAGAGAAAGGCTGTTATGAATGCTTAGATATAAAGTTATAGGGAGCAAAAAATATGCAGGTACAAAAACCCACCTGACCGCGCAGGCCAAGACAACATATGTAGTTTTAAAAGCTGAAGATAACTGTAGAAATGTCAAGTGATTTGCAAGAATTGAGAGTCGCTATCCTTGGTAATGTTTCCGTAGATATGGATTACAGAAAAATGTTGTCTTGCTAACTGGTTGCTAGATGCATGCTTTACATTAAAGCTTCAAGGTCGCGAATGATAAGTTTTTCAACTTTTTAAAGATTTCAAGGGATTCAAAAATGTACAGCAACTGTTTCAATAATATGGTTTACAGAAGGATGTTTAAGAACTGAATAGTGAAATGGTATATAATTTATATTGTAATATTCATACAAAAATTATTTCCGTACCATATGCTTATCAAAGCTTCCATTGCAAGGCAAAAGTTAGCAGTAGTTCATTTTTCAGTATAGAAATTTAGGACGAAAAATGGATGTAAAATGAGCAACATTGTATAATGCTAGAACTACATGTAGCATCAGCTTTGCTAACAAGGCTTTGTGAAGGATATTAGATACGCATGACATGAGAAAAACCTTTTACCATGGATGTTTATATTATTGAATGATATTATTAATATTCCCAGTTGCAGATATTACTTAAGAGAAAATGACTATTTTGCCATAAGCTTAGCTTTTGAACATTTTTTTGATTGGCTAATCAACCATGATACAGATACATGCAAAATAATTAAGCTCTCTGTATACACATTAATATGCTAGTTAGCAACAAATTTGTGTGTAGCATTAGCAAAATCAATGACTAAAATTTGCTTTATAGTTTTCCAGTGTGCTGCAGGACACTTTTTGTCTCTTGTGAGCTTTAGCTTTCAGAGCCAGACATTACCCAGTTCAAGAACTGAAGGTCATAATCTAGTAGCTAGCATTATTTAACCATCCATTTGTATATAGCTGAGGGTATGGCATTATGTAATAGCGTGGCTGGTGATTGTTTAGTTCAGAGAAATGGCTAATCCCATCTGCCACTGTCAACACCTCGCTGGCACTTGTTACATGCATTACTCATGCTTCTTTGTCTAATGGTGCGTGTACACTGGCCGATTTTGTCACCCATTTTGTCGAGCACAGACCAATTTGATGAGTCGGTGTCGGCATCGGTAGGTGTGAGCAGAGAGATCAGTGTTGGTGCTGATTTGAAAGTCGGTGTCGGTGAATCCCAGCAGCTCATCAGCCAATCATAAGCTAGGAGCCTCTGATTAAATGAGCCTAAGCTTTAATGGCAGTTCTAAGTTTATGAAACGAAAGGGCTAGGTTTAATGAGAGGCTAGGAGACTGTCATTAAACTTTCCCTAGTGCTCTTTCTGATAGTGAGCTTTTATTTAAATTAATTAAAAGTGAATAGCCAGTTGTATTACTACTACTAGTACTACTACTAGTTCTACTACATGTACTACTTTAAAGGATTTTGCCGGCCCTTACTTGGCACGATCTAAATTATTTTATACAGAAATAAATTGAGTGTGATTTTATTCAAGGTTTTATTAGCGAAGGAAATTTACTAGCCGAGGAGCGTGCGGCCATTCGCTCTGTCTACTAAGTGAGCGTTGCGCCCTTATATACAATAAAATTGCCCGTTCCGGCTAACGGAACCGAGTAGGAACACGAGGTAACAATGTTTAAATGGCCAATAATTAGGCCTGCTAGTGCGTTGATATGACAACATAAACGACGACAATTGATAGCCTAACGAGTAACAAGGCTATAATAAAAAGGAAAACACATATAATAAAATATTTATAGACATAAAATATATACAAACATATAATTACATATAATACAGACTGTCAGAGCTCCCGCAGCTGATTCTGCCATCAACAAAATCTAATCGTCATCGGAAGATTCCATTCGGCATTCAGTAGTTGCTTCTAGCGGTAGTAGTAGGAGCAGTAGTAATAGTGTAGTACTAGTATATAATTTTCCACATCAAACGCGTTGATTTTTATGAGTACTCGTCTTGGCGTGGTTGGGTGAAGGTCAGAACGGCGAAGCGCTGTGATTGGCTGTTGGTACCGAAAAAAATGGTTCGATCGTTGCAATGTAAAGGAGAGTCGGTGTCGGCACCCATACATGAAATGTCTGAGGTACCGGTCTGAGTCAGGGTATTGGCACTTAATCGGAGTCGGTCCTGGCCAGTGTAAACGCACCATAACTTGTGATGTACTGTCTAACTGGTCTTGGTCAACATGAATGCATGCTCACCATCAATTGTCTTTTTTTCTGTAGATTCTGCAATCATGTTTCGTAATGATGCTATGATGCCAGACTTGCTTTGGTTGCAGGTATGTACTGACAAGATAAAACAGTGTGACTCTTTTTTTCAATTTTATTTTCAGGGTTTAATTATATGGTCTATAGTTTTGATAACAACTGTGACTTAGTCTTTAGCTGAACGCCCTCTTTTCTTGTTATTTTGTTACTGTTACTCATGCCAACAAGAAATTTAAAAATCATATTGTTTTAACTAATTATAATAGGAAAGGGTGGAGTACTATTTAAGATAGCGTTTTTTTGTAGACCCACATTACAAAAATCATAATTAGCAATCAATATAGCTCTGGTCATGACATTAAAAATAACATTTTTGTGGTTTAGTGTCATGCTTAGCCGCTGAACATTGATTTCAATGTTTTCCAATGTTTCTAACTTGAAAGTTTTGAACTCTTGAGATTACACCATACTGACCCTCTTATAAAGCTTAACCCTGTCTATAACAAGCATGATTTCATCTAGTTCTTAATAGCCTAGCCGACTAACCTTACCCACACTGTGTAGTACTGTCCTGATTGTATTGTGGCTGATTTTTGTTAGTACAAATTAGGGTTTGGCACTAGCAGTGAAACTCACTGAAAATTCATGGGGTTATCTTCTCTCAAATCTTGTAATTAGAAAGTTTGAGTATTTTTATCTTGTTGGCTAGAATTTAGACTGCTGCGTGTGAGATTTGGCGCTTGAATTACTTGAACAGAATGGATTAAGGCTGGGTTTACTGGGACTGAAAGATGTGTGATATTCAACAACCAGGCTTGCTACGAACTAATGCAACTATGGAAATAATTATAATTGCATTTCAATATCATGATGACTAAGCTGGTGTCTTGTAATAATTTAGGTTGTACACATAAAACACCATAGATATAGCATGTTTCAGTCAGTTCTACTAGTACAATTAAATATGACATGGAGTAGTGTAGTGTTTTTATAATTTTAGTCTCCATTCTTCTTATTTGAGATTCTGACGCTTGTCGCCTATGTTTTTGTAGTTCTACCTGCAAAATGATAAAAAGTTATTTTCACCTGTAAAATTACAATTTAAGTATATATATTGAACAATACTTAAATTGTTCTATGTACTCGAAGAAGAGATAGAGATAAGGTTTGAGTGATCAAAAAAGATATATGTGTATGCAGGGACAAGAACACTCCAGATAACCTAATCGCAAACCAATAAAACCTCTGTAGTCATTAAAGCCGAAGAAACTGTAGAAATGTCAAGCGATTGGCAGTAGTCGAGAGTTGCTATAATTCATAATGCTTTGGTAGATATAAATTACTAAATAATTTTTCAGCAAGCTTAGCTTTTGAACCATGATGCAGGTACATGCAAAATAATTAAGCTCTCTGTATACACATTAATATGCTAGTTAGCAACAAATTTGTGTGCAGCATTAGCAAAATCAATGACTAAATTTGCTTGATAGTTCTCCAATGTGCTGTGGGACACCTTTTGTATCTTGCAAGCTTTAGCTTTCAGAGCCAGACATTACCCAGTTCAAGAACTGAAGGTTATAATCTAGTAGCTAGCATTATTTAAACATCCATTTGTGTATAGCTGAGTGTATGGCATTATGTAATAGCGTGGCTGGTGATTGTTTAGTTCAGAGAAATGGCTAATCCCATCAGCCACTGTCAACACCTCGCTGGCACTTGTTTACATGCGTTACTGGTGTGTCTTTGTCTAACTTGTGATGTACTGTCTAACTTATCTTGGTCAACATGAATGCATGCTCACCATCAATTGTCTTTTTTTTCTGTAGATTCTGCAATCGTGTTTCGTAATGATGCTATGATGCCTGACTTGCTTTTGGTTGCAGGTATGTACTAACAAGATAAAACGGTGTGACTCCTTTTTCAATTTTATTTTCAGGGTTTAATTATATGGTCTATAATTTTGATAACAACTGTGTCTTAGTCTTCAGCTGAACGCCCTCTTTTCTTGTTATTTTGTTACTGTTACTCATGCCAACAAGAAATTCAAAAATCATATTGTTTTAACTAATTATAATAGGAAAGGGTGGAGTACTATTTAAGATAGCTTTTTCTGTAGACCCACATAACAAAAATCATAATTAGCAATCAATATAGCTCTGGTCATGACATTAAAATAAACATTTTTGTGGTTTAGTGCCATGCTTAGCCTCTGAACATTGATTTCAATGTTTTCCAATGTTTCCAACTTGAAAGTTTTGAACTCTTGAGATTACACCATACTGACCCTCTTATAAAGCTAAACCCTGTATATAACAATTAAAATTTTATCTAGTTTTTAATAGCCTAGCCGACTAACCTTACCCACACTGTGTATTATTGTTCTCATGGTATTTTGGTTGACTTTTGTTAGTAAAAAGTAGTATTATACTCACTGGAAATTCGGGAATTATCTTCTCTCAAATCTTGATATTTAAAAGTTTGAGTATTTTTATCTTACAAGCTAGAATTTTGACTGCTGAGTTTGAGATTTGGCACAAGAACTCTTTGAGCAGAATGTATAAGTGCTGGGTTTACTCCACTTTAAAGATGTGCAATATTCAGCAACTATGCTTGCTATGGACTAATGCAACTCGGGAAATAATTATAGTTGCATTTAAATATCACGCTGACTATGCTGGTGTCATGTATTAAGTTAGGTTTTACAAAAAAAAACACCGAAGATGTAGCATGTTTCAGTCAGTTCAACTTGTTCAATTAAAATGACATAGAATCGTGTAGTGTTTTTTATAATTTTAGTCTCCAATCTTCTGATTTGAGATTATCACGCTTGTTGTCAATGTTTTTGTAGTTGTACCTGCAAAACAAAAGAAAATTATTTTTCATTTGTTTTTACAATTTAGGTATAAGGAACAATACTAACCAAAACAGTAAATAATGCAGTATCTCATCAATGTTAGCCCTCTGAACCCTCACAGCTGGTATTACAGAATTGCGTAGGCTGTGGCAGAAACCTTAATGGCGGAATACAGGCTTCCATATGGTTCTGTTTACAAAATATGTTTTTAAGCAACAGCAAAAACTAATAAAATTAATTCTTTCGCAGGATGTTAGATTCTAAATTTCACTTCCATTTGTAACATTTTTCACTTATCTTTATCTACTTCTTTCATTATAATAACACATTTTATTAGAATGATATCGCGAAACAATCAATATGACTCATTCGTTGGTAGGTCATAAATGACTGTGATACAAATGTGGAATTTTATGATAATAAATATAAATTTCCAGTATATTTTGAGTCATGAAAGGATGATGAGCGTGCTATGGATGAATATTATCTGTAAATGTTTAATGAGTGTTTAAAATCGTGCAAACTTTTATAGTTTTAGCCCGAATAATGGTGACATACTGTTTTTTTCTGTTTGATGACATCTGCCGTAGGTTGTCCGACTTTTTGTACTGCTGTTTCACCAAATATCATTGCATTGTTAGCACGTTTAGATATATTTGGTAAAAAATTAATAACTTTGGATTGCTTTCGGATGTATTTCTATATCAAATTCATTGACATACAAACCGGTGGTGACTCACGGTTCTTTCATCTATATAGGCCTGGGCGGTCACCAAGGTCCTCTTCCTTGCATTGTCTTCCGGAAAATTTTGGCGATGAGTAGATCATAAATGTCAGTTGAACGCTTCTTCCCTGTCATTAGACACGTACCCAACCTAATTTTGAACAGCTGGTAAGTCATCATTGACTACTTGACTTGATGGGCTTTGTACTTAATGACCTCCCATATACTCTCAACACATTAGTCATAACTTATAATAAACTTTCAAGGGTAGCAAAATCGTAAATGATACAGAATTTGAAGCGAACACGAGTCAATACACAAACCGGCTATAGGAAATCAATTGATTCTTCAGAAGATTGTGTCAGTCTACCCCAAACCTTCAAAATAAATATATTGATATATATATATAACAATAACCAATGAATAGATTTAAGAATTCAAGCAATTTATGTTTACACAAATTCTGTACCATTCACTATCTCACTACCCACTTTCGCCTTGAAATTCTAGAAAATTAGAGATGCGAGCTTGCAAGGTGGTTTTTGATGTATCACTAAATGCCCAAAGATGCGAAAGGCCAGTTACGGAAACTACATCACTTGGTTTTCCCGTCAGGTCTGCTTCAGATTTGTTTTAAAAAGGTTGGCTGGAAATGAGAGTATAAGCAAATCGAGAAGTTTCCAGCCAGGAAGAGATGATTTAAAAATTAAAATGAAGAAAAAATAGAATTAGCTCTAATATAAGATCAGAACGTTTTTTTCAAGAATGTTTTATTAAGCTGAATTCAGTTATATTAAATTTATACTTTAAGTTTGTTTATGCGATGCCACAAAAGTGTAGCGTACCAAGCGTGTTGCATCAGGTCTCTCTCTCACAATCATTAGTGCTATGATTCTCTGAAAGGTAAGAACTCCATACGGTATGCTACTGTATGGACTGCTGCATACTGCCACTACTCAAAATTATGTTGTGCATAATACTGCTACATTTTAATGCAGACCATAACCTTTACATAGGTATTTGTAGCCTTGGGGGCATGGGTATAGAGCATGAATAGATAAAATCATGTATTTTTTCATTGTAATATCTCTTATTGGTAGTTTTTTAGAGGATGGCAACACAATAATTTATCTTTAGTTAATTTATATAAAAACATTTTTGAGATAGGACTTTAAGAAAATTAACTTGCGAGCTTTTGTCCCAGAATGCATTTTGCTCTCATATCAGACATGACTGTACAGTAGGCGCTGCTAAAATGAGATGATCACTTCTAGGAACGTTTACATGATAAGGATTTTTCATTATAAGAATGTTAACATACATGTAAATTGTCTAAACCATTTCAGGACCTTTCCAAACTCGCTCATGTGAGAATCCGACTTAAATTCTTTTGAATGTATTGGCGGTGCCTTAACTGTATTATTGGTTTTCATCGACAACTTTTCATGATCAACCTCATTGGTTTAATAGACCATGATTGTGGTAATTTGACAATAATTTGATGAAGAGCGCATAGTTTGACGCGACAGCGACTTACAACAATTGACTAAGAAAAAATAGTTTCACTATAAAAAAGCGATAGTACCTTTTCGTCATCTATTCGTTCTTAAGAGCTCAAGATTGCAACTCCAATTCGTGACATTCAGATGCACCGACCAATAGCCTTAAAGTATTTATCAACAATTGCACTGCTATATGTACCTATTCTCTGTTCCGTTGTCCCTTCAGACAAATTATCACAAGAGACAGAATGTCATGGAAATTGTATGTATTATATGTATATTGCTTTATGTACAGTGTTGGGAAAAAATCTTTGTCTGCCTGTTTAAGTAAGTGTAGCACTGCAATAAATTCATCATAATTTGGAAATATTTTGCACTGCATACATAAAACCCTGTATCAAAACAATCCTAATGAGCTGAAAAATAGAAATAACTAGATTTTAAAATTGCCAAATATCTTCTATTGTATCAACCACTGCCTACTAATTCACACTGCATACCAGAAAATATGTCATCGCAAATTTCGTTATTATCTCTTCTTTAATTATTTTCTAAATTGAAAATAACAGTCTTGTATTGTTATGGGCCCAGAAAAAAGCCATTGGGGTTGTTTTGCATTTTAATATTTTATCTGGTAGCCTTTGCAGACTATAACCATTCTGCAGCCTTAGGCATGCTGTGAACAAGCCTCACGAGCGCTTGAGTGTTCATAATCTGAAACCAGCAATCATGTTGGACAGCTGGTTTTTTCAAACGCCTTGATCGTGGTAGATCTTTGGTGGTTTGATGCTGCATTCATTTCTTTACCACTTAATTTTCTTTAGATTGAAATACTCTAAGCTTCTTCGCTATTTTTCTATTGCTCAAATTGCCCATCGTATGCAGGCGAATGATGAGGTCGTTGACACATTTCTTATCCATGGTTGATGTTGACGCTGGTATGAATTCTGGGATCTCTAGCTGTTCCTCTTTTAACAAGCAAAACTGTAAACCTTTGCTGCACATGCTGTCCAACAGGATCTCTATTGTTGTGATAATATTCCACTTGAAAATTAATAATGTCATATTGCGTTTGAAAATGAGTTAATAAGCACTGATTCACATTGATTGGCCTAAAAATGATTATTGATCCCTGATTAACCGTAATTTTATTACTGATGGTGTCAACAAGATCTAATGTTAATTTACTTTTAAATGGTGCATGGTTTGTCAGGGTTCAATCCCTCTACATGACTACTACAACAAATTTACCTAAAATGGGCAGTGAGGTTTGAGGTGGACAAATACTTTCTGACACCGCTGTATGTCGCTTTCTTTTCTCGCAGGTGTGGCGAGACAGACTAACACTCAAATCAAACTTTAGAACTCGCCCGATGATACACTTTAAGTTATATGGAGTTTTTTACGCGGTACGAAGCAAAAACTTCACAAAATTGCCCGACTTTTTCTAGAATTTATGCTATAGGAGGTATACGTTATAGGAGCATCTACTTTACTCTAAAAGACCATGTGAATTTGTGAGGTACAAATATCATGTTTAAAGTGTGCAATAGCTCCCATGTAGGATACTTTTGCTCCCTCATCACTAATTGAACTTGAAAGTTTATTGTGTATTATCTAATTTTTATCACTTTTAGCCTTGCTTGTCCTCTAGCGCAAAGCCGCCCTATTGCTCCTAGATGTGACTCTGGCACTTATGGAATAAAAGTGCAAGCTGAGTTATCAGTAAAGATTTTGACAGAACTGTTCATGAAGTGAGTGTGAGAGTGCTTTAATTTCAATGCTGTAGTTTATCCCATTTTCTTTCCACTTAACATGGAATGTTTGATTAGTACGATATTTTAGGCAGTTTGAGGCCGCTTGTTTTTGGGACAATGTTTAATTATGACTGCTGATGTACTGGCGGTTAAGACATTTGAAAAGCTGATAATGGTGTTTTTATAAAACCCCGACAACAAATTCAGAGTAATTTTTTGCTTTGTAGCATATTTGACTCAATAGAACAAGTGTTATCACTGAAGCATTCTCTTAAGGTGAAAACAAATTAGGCGATAATTAGAGCGATATTGCGTTAGAGCTAATCTGCGTTAAAATTCACTCAGCGTGTTCATGCAGAGCAATAAAGCTAGAATTTCTCTACACAACTTTATTGCTAACGAGATGCATTTCGATTGGTTAGTTCTTACCAGAATGTAATTTTACGGCGGGTAATTATTTCTTACCGATGTTCAACAACGTACATCAGCTCCAATTTTCTATTTTGTTACGAAACATCTTCAGAACGAACACTCAATTGTTCATGAATTTAATAATAGCACTCCCAGTTCTGTCCATCATAACAAAATTAAAAAAAATTCGAGTTGAAAACCAACATCCAGAGTCAATCGTTGCGCCGGTTGACCATCTTGAGAATGGTAAATATTTAATATATTAAATATGAAAAACCACTACAAAATAAAATATGTATAAAAAATTGTAAAAACAATGCAGCTAAAAATACAAGAATCGTTTTTCTTTTGTCTTCTTGTAGTGTAGGCAGTGTACACTCTTTGAAAGGGAGATAGGTTTAATAACAAATGTGGAGGTTGTTTATGTTGTAGCCTAGTCGACGACATTTTGACTGGCCTAAATTTATCAACAACTCCGAAAAAACTAATGATACAGATTTTTATTGGCAGTTTGTGAGCGTGCCCATTATATCATTTGCTAGTAAATCGCTCAAGTGTGTTTATGCACGCACCAGCGATATCTTCGCCCTCATGACGCTTGCAATAAAATCGCCTAGTGTGTTTGGACCTTAAAAGCTCCTTGCTATATTTTCACAAAAGGCGAATATACCTAAACCTATACATATACTGATAAGGTAACTTACCTCCTCAAATAGAGTTGGCGTTCATTAAAAAGATGGCGCTCGATTTTCAAAGCAATCTCCTGATGTGGTCCCAAATAGCGGTGCCAATCAAATCAAGGTGCATTCAAATATAGGTTTAACGGTAGCTCACTTTCAACATTTTTTCCAATAACAAATTGAAGGTGGTCAGAGACTCTGTGCATAAAGTCCTCATCAACTTATTTTTTATACAATGTTAAAATCTTTGTTCTTTTGTAGAAGTTGTTTAATCTGGAGAACGAAGATGAGCTCACTACGCAGAACTATTTTTCTTTAATCATGTTCTCACAGAACTAATCATATTGGCCTACAAGTGTTTTGAAAAACTGAAGGGTAAGTTGATGAGTCCTCTACTTTTTGTAGTCCTAATCTTCTGATAATTAAATTGGGCTTTGATGACTAAAGTGAGCTCTGGAGACTGCAGTCATCACATTGGGTAGTTGGCTACACTAAAATACTATAGCACTGACAATCCGCAAAAACAGTAAAACAATAGTTACGAAGCAAAATAACCATGTATGGAGTGGCATGTACAATTGATATTTAAATTGTACAAATACAATATCAAAGTATTAAAATATTAACCATTTTTTAAAGATTGAATGTATTTCTTAATGAGTGTAGCCTGGGTTTTCCGAATGGAAAAAGTCTAAAACACAATCAGATTTTGGTCTAGTCCATTAACTGAGTGCGTACAACAGGCTGCGCAGTGCAGCTCAGCACAATGTACGCTTATAACCAAGAGCAATGCGCTAAAAAATCTTTCTACAAAACATTTCTTATTAGTGAGTAGGCAATTAGTTAGCCGGTCATATGTGTACCTAATAGGAAAAAACCAATCGCCATCCTGCATCTAACTAATAGAAAACATGTTAACAGCCAACAGCGACCAAAGTTTTTTGAGAATCATTATTTTTGTTTTTACAGTTTATTATTGCAATAAACAGCTGTGTTAGACCTTTACAGCTACCAAGGTTTAAGAAATGGGCAATAAATAAACCTTTGGAAAATGGACTACTGATTGCTACCTATTGTATCAGCAAAAGAGGATGAGAACCTGACCAAGCTCATACTGCAACACACTTTTTAGATTTTTTGTCGGTAACATTAGGCGTAAAACCTTCTGCTGATTAATGTGTATGTTAAAAAACTCTGATAGGCGGTGTGGTTCATAAATAAGGTCATCTTAATCTGAGGGCACACTTCATTGGTGAAAA
The DNA here is from genome assembly GCF_963576615.1 of Watersipora subatra. Lineage (NCBI taxonomy): Eukaryota > Metazoa > Bryozoa > Gymnolaemata > Cheilostomatida > Watersiporidae > Watersipora > Watersipora subatra. The sequence goes on from NW_027045312.1 coordinate 27,639, forward strand.
TTAGGTCTTTAATGAGAGCCATCACATGTAGGACAAATTAATGTACCAAAGTCTGTTCTATTCTAATAAAAAGTGTATTACGTTATTCAATAGAAAAATGATATGGTAATGATGCTACCACTACCAGGCACAATAGCCTTTTGGCTTTTACTTTGAAACAATTTCTATTTACCCTTTATGGCCACAATGTTTGCGCTTTAATTCTGGAATTGTCTGTTTGTGTAATAATGTTCTATCTACCAATCTTTCATACAAATAAAAGTGTCCTCAAGAACCCTGGCCGTCATTTTTAGCTGTTTTTTTATGAAATCTAGAGGCATTTGAAACGTTCTCTCTTCCAACAGCGTCAATAATTTTTTAACCTTGTCTTAGCATTTTACAACATATTGAAGGGTAAAGTAACAATTTGTTCAAAACTTCATGAACTTGTAGTATGGCTCTTACTCTGTTTTTTTTTACACTAAGCCTGCTTATAAAAATGCTGATGAAATGCAGTTGCATTTAAGTTCTGCATAAATTGTCTAAATTGTTTTTTATCACGGCTTCATTAACAAATTAAAGACTTGGTAAATTTTGATCTTGCAGCCATTTTTCCTAATTGTGCGCGCAGTATGATGCTCAATTACAACAAGGCATGAAGTAAATGTAATACGAAGCAGTTTTTGCACTGATTTCTTATGTCTTAATTTTATGTTGAAGCTGTTTTAGTGTGAACTCTTAAACTACCAATAGTACAGCTCGTTTGGCAATGTGTTTCTGTATGGCCAAGTGCTGCATGATGCGGCTTTAGCAAGCTTTTGTACAAATTGTTTCCGATTACTGATTAATTAGTAAATTATCTTATTACATCTATACCTGATTGAAAAAAGCTATTATTTGCATATGTTGAGCAAATAAGAATGCGTTTACAACCTGAGCATAGTTTTGCTTTGCAAAAACTTGTTTTATGAAATATTCTTACTGATGACCAGTAATTTCAGAAGCAATACAGCCATAAATGGTTACTAACTTCAGATCTATAGACTGAGCAACTTTATTGAGCAATAGTACTAATGAGATTAATTATGTTCATCAGATTAATTAACATGTAAACTAATAATATTCATAAATCATCCGACTAGAGTTTTGTGCTTACCTCACAGTAATTTCAAAATGGACGAAAAGTGGTCTCTCTCACTCGATAACTCGTTTGTAATATTTTTGGGGGCATGAACTAACATAAAAACTTATGCTGACAAACTTGCTATAAAAATATTGTTAATAAACAATTGGGGTGTAAAGTTATAACCATTTATACACTCTTTTAGAACTTAAGTTTCACGAAACACTTATGTCGCGGTAGAGAGATCCATTTGGTAGTAAAGGAGTTGAAGTTATCAGCAGGTAGATCATATGGGTTGCGGTCACAGAAACCATGGTTAAGTCGCAAATCACGAAGTTGAGTTATTCGACTTTGAAGTTGCACCAACTGAACTTACAATATTGGTAACAAATTTTGTAACCTGTAGGTCTGGACCAATCAAAGAGTGATCTTTCTGAATCTGAAGTCAGTTTAGCCAATAAAAGTATTTTACCATCGAAAAAAAACTTAAAACCGTTGCTATGCTAAAAAGAAGTACTGAAAAATGGTGTCCGCTAAAAATAATCGTTTCTTTTTTGCCGATTTTAAAGGTAACTTTGACATTTTGGACGCTTGTTATGAGTACTTTGGTATTCTAACTGATGTCAAAAGCAGTGAAAGTAAAGGGAGTTGTGGTGATATTTTCCTAACGATTCTTACAAGATTACTACAATATTTAATAATAAGAATAATTATTCAATTTTTATGAAATTATAATCAGATTTAGTTATGAGAATAATTATTCGAGTTTGCAAGGTCGAAGTATATAGTGACCGATGGTGTGCAACATGTTACTGTTGTTAATTTTCTAAAGATTTGGTTGATGATTTGGGTGTGCCCAATATCGCGATACAATCAAGCTGTTTTTAATATCTGCAAAAATAAGTAATACACTTTCTTATAAATATACAGCTATTTCTTTGACAACCAGCTAAAATCTGTTTAGATTTTTAAATTCAGCATAGTTTTTTGAATCCAAGTACAGAAATCTAGATAAATATCACAATATCTTGATATTGGTTGCTATGTCGTTTTGAAATGTAAACAAAACTTTACATTGGTTTTCGTTTCTCAAACTTTAATACCAGTTTTCTTGGAACTATGTTTTTGCACTAATGGTAAACGTGCTTCAGTTTTTTGACCATATAATCTGCTGTAATTAGGCTAGAATCAAAATTTTGTTTGCTAAATCTTGTAATCCCGACTTACCATGAATTCTGTGATCATGACACATATTAATAGTTAATGCACTGTTTGGAACTTATAGTGCTATTGTAGAACTACAATAAAAAAATATGTCATCACTAACAGAAATTAACTACCAGTTTTGATTTTGTATAGGTGTCTTGTTTTCTATTACAGATTTTAATGTGTTTGCAGGACAAAATGAAGCAACTGCAAGAGGTTTATTATAGAATTTATTTCAAGTTATGTTCTTATGATAGAACTTTCCGTAACAAACTTTCATTTGGCTAATACTTGTATCCATTTTTGACTAAAACAAGTCGAACCAATTTGTTTCACTCCTACTACCTGCCCTAAATTGGTGCAAATGTTCATCAGAAATGTGCTTTCTTTGCGCTGCTAAAATGGCCCATTAAATGTACTTTAAAGAATAGAGAAAGCATAATATTATTATGCTTTATTATTCATCTTGAGGTGTTGACTGATGTTCTAAAAAAAGAATCAAGGAGATTGACCAACCAGAAGCTGAGATATAGCCAGCCAAACACAGGTCTACCAAAAAACAAAAGTGTTTTGGTAATCATCAATATATGACGTATGAAATCGACTTGTGTGTCATTGGTCAATTAAGCCAACTAATGCGCTCTCCTATAACAATCATGGCGTTTTAATTGGTTTAATCCCTGGAAGTATAGAACAATCAAATTGGTCCTAACAATCATCGCTCCTAGAATTCCGAACCAGTCCCTCTGACGTGTAGATTAGTTTTAGCATAAAATAATTTCACGCATCTATTATTTCGCAACATTTCGCTATCTTGCTAGTTCAGCTCAGTTTTGTCGTTCTCCTACTTAGCTTCCCTATTCAGACTCATCTTTAGCGTTGTTCAGATTTTTTAACTAAAGCTAATAAATAGAATCAATTAAATCAATCATCAATCTCGGTTATCATTTGGAATTTTCTACAAATTATATTAGTTACATATATTAGTTACATCATTTATTTTATATGCAGTTATATTATTATTTTGTATAATATGCATTATGAATATTATATAAATCATAAAAAATAATCATAGATAAGATAATAGATCAATAGAAAAATCAAAGCAAAAGTTATCGTTTTCTTTTCTTATAGCAAGAGCAGCACGGTCAAGTTAGTCTTTTTAAGATTATGGCTGTAGTGAACTTCCAGTCTGTTAATAGTGACGATAATCATGAAAATCAACTGAATGCTGCAGTAGATACACAGTAGAAAAATGATGAAGGAACAAAAAGTCCCATTCCTATTTCGTATTCTAAACAAACTGCAATCGCGGATATCGCATATAGACTATACACGCGCCGTTCGTTGAACAGATGATCTTCGGAGCAAATCCGTGGAGATCGAGTTAAAATTTGAAGCACAATAGTCCAAATCTGCTCTTCTGCTTTAAAAAATCATGGCGAGGGGTTGTGGGCAAATGCCTTTACCACACAATGTTTGGATGATTTTCCTGAGAAACCAGAGCTAGTATGTAAATTATTTACTATCGCGAGAAGCGTTTCACATCTCGTAGCCAAAACAATCATTATAAGTAACGGCGGTAAGGGTGCGCAACTCCGGCACATGACCATTAAGTCGATTTTATACGTCATAGTTTTCGGGATTTTCGAAGGGTTTTCCTCTGATTCTTTATTAGGTAGACCTGTGTTTGGCTGTCTATATCTCAGCTTCTAGGGGGTCAATCTCCTTGATTCTTTTTTTAGAACATCAGTCAACACCTCAAGATAACTAATAAAGCATAATAATATTATGCTTTATCTATTCTTTAATTTGATGAAAACTCAAATATTGGTTAATTATTGGCCTTTCCAAAATACCGTAAAATACTCATCTGATTTGCATGTACAACTTAGCTGCCCAAGTTGTCAATGCATGGTACTGGAGCTTGTTATCATTTTGCTTGTTGAAGGTTGACTTGCAACAAAATTTCATTACGGTTATTTGGTATCAAAAGATTCACCATGGCTTACTCTGCTGTGTTGTGGGTGCAAAATATGGAGAACTGTGATTACAAGCTCTTAAAAGCTAAAAAAGAAACAGTTAATCTCCGCGATCCCGAAACCGCCGTAGATTGGAATCAATTCATTTCTCTGACATAGTAAAATGATTTGGTTATTGTTTTGACACGTGATTTTCTCACATGAATTGTAAGTTCCGTAAAAGGCTCAATATAAAACTTATTGTAGCACTAGTTTATGACATAAACTTTGGGTTTCGCCAAAGAGCTCTTACCAAATATAGATGCTCGCTAGTTTACAATTTTGTTTTGGGTTGATCTAATCGTCTAGTCGCAATCTGATCATGTGACCCATGCTTCCTGCCAAACAGCGCACATAATTTCCGCAGCATTTTTTGACTATCACAGGTGACCAACAGGCTTGTCATGCTTATCAGATGATGATATGCATTCCTTCGAGCTAAGGTTAAAAATTAAACCATTTTTTACGGTAGGTCTTGAGATATCAGTGCTCAAAGTGACATCAATACAGTGATGAGGAAACATGCTTGAGGACAATAGACATCGTTTCATTGAATGCGTGAAGTGTAATTGTGAAAATATTTGAATGAATGAGGTTGCATGAAAGTGTAAACAGAAGCCATCTTGTTGAGCTACGTTCCATTTGACCCATTTTTGGAACGGGATTCTAATCTTCGGCAATTTCGTGATGGCGGCGATTAACTTTTCACTTTTGAGCTTTTAAGAGCATGTTATCACATTTCTACATATATTGCACATGCAACACAACAGAGTAAGACATGGTGAATCTTTTGATACCAAATAACTGTAGCGTGAATTTTGTTGCAAGTCAACCTTTAAGCATTAGTAATCTTTTAGAAAAATGACAAGATTTTCTTTTGGAAACATACCTTTCAAGCAACAACGGTATGCGAGTGCCACTGTACGTAATTTTGATTAATATTCTTAAACTTCATAATCATTCTTAGTATTGACTAAGTATTATTGCTTTTTAGTTTGTGTATTTCTTTATGTAATTATTATCTGTGAATGTTTAGCTGAAGCTTGTGCAGAGCTGTCATCAAAAACAATTTAGTTGAATGTCATTTACTAGTTATTCCGTTTTACAAATTGGTCTATGCCTTGTGAAATAACTGCTTTATTTTAATTGTGTATACAGCTCCTATTCACCCTTGCATGTTTATAGTTGTCATGTTCTTGCATTCTGGTTGCCTGTCCACTGACGATAGCACTTGTTCAGACTATATGTAAGCATAGTGTCTGGGATAGGAACTGAAACTCACAGTTAAAACCTATGGTGACCAGCTCTAAACTTTACTTTGCAATAATATCTAAAAGCCAAGTCCAGATCAGGGTCAGACTACTGACTATCAATTTTACGAATGAGTAATTGCTTTTGAAATACCACTTCAATATTTGAAGTCCTTTTTTTTAATAGAATATGAATAAGTTTTTACATTGCTTAACTCGCGTTCTTCTATTGCCTACAAATCACAATGGTGACAAATATCAAAGCTGGGATTGAGAGTCATAAGCTAAAATATCAGATGCACTTCTGCTTGCTCAGTTTTTTCCTTTTTTGCAGCAAGCAATGAGCTTTCAATTGATTAGCTATGAAAAGAGTTTAATTTAAATCGGAAAATCATCCATTCAAAAAATGTGATATTTCTATTTTGTTATTACTAATTGCAGGGTGTTGCTGTAACATGTTCTGCACCCACTCTGGTGCTAGACAAGTTATCTAAAGAATTGGCGATTTAAGGTTACAAAAGCTTACATATTTGGGGAGGTTTCTGGTCAGAGGAGAGCGGACAAAGGAACTTAGTGAAGGTAAATTAGGGTGTCAAAACACCAAAATATTGAGGGACATAGAATGAACCTTGGTGAAAAACAATATTTTTTTAGATGTATTTTACAAATATTGAGATGAAAAATTTTGTGCTAGTCCGAAAATTTTAATAATATGTATTTGGACGATGCATCTAATAGTATGCAACAAGCTATAGCTTTTTTTAACTCTGAATGACACTCGTATTGCTTAACTTGCATTTTTGTACCATTTACAATCTCTGTTTGTGAGAAATGTACCTTTTGTTCCAAATCCTGTTCGGCCTGTCATAGCTGTTTTCTGCAGTCACCATTCAATTTTCGGGATTAACGGGGACCAGGGTCTTTTGTGGACAGTGAAAACCCACAAAATAAAAAGTAATGTTTTTAAGTATATACATAAATAAGCCAAACTTTAAGGCCAAAACACTTGCATTGTTTCATAAGCATAATGTATTTGTTTCCTATGTGAAAAGTAAACTTAAGTTCCTTTCATTGACTTTTAGGTCATATTCTAACTTAAATCCAAGTATTTTAACTCAAATTATGAATTTTTTGTAGTACGGGCATAGGTCAGATTTTTATCTGGTTGGAATAGCTGTACAGCAAATTTTGCTATAATGTACATGTATACCTATTATAACGCAAATTCCTCTCAACGTAAAGAATTTATGTAAAGCTTTTGTTTGACCAACATAAGTAATGCCATATAGGGTAAAGTGTCAAGTTGGTGAAAGTTCCCTAAATTATTAACAAAATTTTCATAGTTGTCCTTAAAAATATCGCTTACATTCTTGCCAAACTTGAGCAATGATAAGATGCATAGGGTTCGCTATTATAGATACCAATACATTGTTAAACTAGTTTGTCATTAGAGATTGTCATTTTTGTCAAAAATATGTAAAATGATTCGCCTCGCAAGAAATCAGAAATATTTGAAAGGGATCTATCAGTGAAAGCTTTGGAGTGTTAATACAGACGGTTTCCTACTTACGAACATTCGAGTTACAAACAACGGTACATACGAACAGGTCTGCGCGTATATTCATCGATAATACCGACGGTATTACCGACTTATTAGCGGCAGAAAGAGGCGCTACATAGAAGCATCACCCAGCATCCACCTTCCTCTGCCCAGTTCGTTGCAGTGCATAAGTGCGTGAACGTATCTCCAGTGCGCAAAGAACTTTTTTATTTTTCCTGTATGTATTGTAAAGGAGTTTGCCGACCTTTACTTGGCACGATCTAGACTAATAAATAAAAAGAAGAGAGTGTGTGTAGTCCCATTCAGCTTTTTTATTAGCAAAGGAAATTTCACTATTCGAGGAGCGTACATCTATCTGCTCTGCTCAAATAAATGAGAGTGCTCCGTTATATTCAGTAATATCAACTGTTCCGTCCTAACGGCAAACGGTGAGAACACCGTCTAACAAGGTGAATAAATAGGACCGCTAGCGAGTTGGTATGACAACAATAAAAGTGACGATAAATGATAGTGTTATAACATGATATCAGATATAACAATAGCATAACGAGTGAAACAGCGGTATAATAAAAGGACAACACATAAAAAAGGACAACAAAGATAAGTTCTAGCATAACGATTAAAACAACGATATAATAAAAAAGGACAACACATACGATCAATAAGAAATGCTGTGTCATGGCCCGGCGTCCACCACAGTAGTCTCTCCATTTTATTAAAAAGTCTTTTCAGTACAAACCAATTTACAGGTTACTTATACAAGCCTTAAACATACTAATATAAACCTTCAATATACTTATATACATGTAGGCCTTAAGCATAAGTTATAATACAAAATATAGCACTGAAGCAACTTACGAACAAATTCACTGTACAAACAATTGTTCGGAACGTAACTCGTTCGTAGGTTGGGGACCGTCTGTATACCAAGCTGAATGTCATGATATCTAGTCTCATCAAAATCTATCTTGCTCCCAAGCTCTTCCCGACGATGGATAAATGATAAGTCATACAGACACTGATTTTACTTTGTTAGCTAGCCGCAACAAGTAGCAGTCTGTCTCTTGTGGCTTTTATTCACCTCACCTTCTGTTTGATCTCCAAATTCATGTTTACTACCTTCAAAACTGAATGTTTTTTAATTGTCAAATCAGTTGATATGAGCATCAAAGTTAAATTTTTTGCTGAGCTAGAATTTATTTTGGTCATCTCAAATAGTCTACGAAGATGAACTGTTATAAACGAGCGCATTTGCACAGACATGCTAATGGCAAAGAGTAGCTTTATTATATAAGCAGAGACTAAATAGTGTAAACAAAAGCTGAAAATCTGTTTTAATAGAAACTTCTAAACTATTTAAAGAATTTCAATAATGTCTATATAATTAATGATTAATGTATAATCCTAAATATTTAGGATTTGTTTGGAGTGCACGAGAGGACAACTCTGCTTTGCAGAGTAACCTGGCAGTAACCCTATGCTTAATTTGTACACGTATGCATTGCAGTGAAAGGCATATTCATACACACCAATCTTACAGTTTTAAAGGCCAACTGAATGAAAAGGGACTTTTATACAATTCATAGTCAATCTGTGCATGGAAAAAATTGACCGTGTAGACAGTTAGGAATTTTACTCAGCTCAAGATTTTGAATCAACTTGGCTTGTACCAACAAATACCCTGGCAGTGTAGAGTGCTGTAAAAGATTATCAGTTGCAATAATTATGCATTCAAATATTGCAAATTATTACAAGGTTAATTAGCATAGTTTTTTGTAGTGTCAGTCTAGCAAGGTAAATGTTGCAAGTTCAAATCCAGCGGGATGCAATATTTTTCCATTATCCAACGGCGGCTTTATATGGACAGACACGGTTCTCATCACAGTACAGGCTGAATGTGTAAAATTTTGTAGATTTTGGTGCATTTTGCTTAGAAATAAGAGGAATGGTAACGCTGTAATTATTAGTTTGTAAAATAAAGCTTTTCTTAACCCAACTATTCATTACATTTTATATTTAAAAGATACCATTCTTACCTAATAGTTTGACAAAAAAGCTTTAGCTTAAAAGAAAGCATTAATGATAATGTTTGTTGTTTTTTACTTTTATTGAGTTAACTTGTGTTAACAACATCGAAACAAGAATTTTTTAAGGCTTACTAGGTTAATTTTTTTTTAGGCAAAACATCAACATAGTGAGAACTGCAATCTCTTTAGGGCAAACATAATTATGCAGAGTTTCAGTAGGAAAGCATCTTCTGTGTGATCTACATTTAGTACAGCCACCAATATAGCTAGCTGCAAAAGCCTACTCTTCAAGTTTCTGGCCAATCTCCTAAGCGTTCTAAAACAACATGATGGAGCACACTTTTTAGTCAGTATTGTTTTAAAGCTGGTTTGATATCTTGGGAAAGTCTGTAAAATGAGTAGTGTTCAACATTCTCCTAATTTTTAACTATACTAACAGGTTAATAACTGGTTTCTTTGCAGGTAGAGCAGCATATCTACCAGTGGAGGGAAAGTGGTCTAGATTGCCTAACCTTCAAACAACAAGTTGATGTTCAATTTCCAAAAAGGCATCCAGTGACTGGAATGACATCCAACCTTAAAGTTCTTTCTGTAGCTGGGCGTGTCTACAATCAGCAAAGTTCTCTTGCGAATCGCTTCTAAGATCTCTAGCTAAAATCATATTTTAAACGTTGTGCAGAGCCATTAGTTACAGCTACCACAACTTCACACATCATACTCGAGGTGCCAGGAGATGCTCACACAATTTGCAAGACAATTATAGAGCTCAGTGTTTTGAAGCTCTACAGCTTTATTTGACAGAAATAAAATAGTCCAATTTTGTTGATAAATGTTTTATGGTATTCTTGTGAATGCTTTGATTTTTAATCTTTTGGTAATGTAACAGCTGTTTGGCCTGCTTTTGATAGGTTGCTCCATTTGCACTAAAGACTTTTAGATTTATACAAACTCATTGTGTTTTAAGAATATTTTATTTGTCACCGTTGCACTCACTTGAGCAATTTGTTTGACGTACTTATATTGAGCTTTCCTTTTCTGTAAACTCAACTCCTTGACGGGGTTGCTTAAAGAGTCAATTTTTTTTCCTTTTGAGTAAGTTTGGGCTTTTTTTAAAGAAATATGCTGACCAATGTTGATAAATGCGAGTTAGATATACATGCATGCAATCTGCACAGTGTGTTCAATGTTACTGCATGGTTTCATCGAAAGCTCTTATCTGAAACCTTTTATAATCCAAAGGGCCCCACATATGCTATATTTTCCAGTTTTGCCTCAGTAGCAATGAATTGACTAAATCAAATTGTATAAGTAATAAATGTGGCCACAGGTATGCAAATCTCCCATGTTTGACATTTGTTTTAAAAATTGGGTGTCTCTGACTCTACCAGGCATATTTGGCAGCATGAATATATGCACTGTTTTAATTAATATACGTTTTAAAAGTTTTTTATTTGACAACTAGGATGGTTTCAATACCAATTACTTGATGTCAATACCATCCTAGTTTTTATTGCAACTTATTACAACTTTTTTTAAATGGACAAAGTGCTTGTTTTTGCCATGCATGCCCACTAACAAGCTATTAAGGGAAAGCATAAGTTTTCAATTTTATGAATAACATGTATGATAAATTTTAGATCAAAGCACACACAGATGTGCCTGCAAATCGGTTTTCTTAGGTTCTGTTGGCAAAATCTCTAAAATGGGGTTTCAGGGATTAGTTTGCCTTTTTTACCAATTGATAGAAAATTAAATGATGCAATAAAGGTTCATTACAAGTAAAAAGAACCAAACTAAATACCATAGTTAGCTAAATTTATATAAAAAGAAAAGAAGTAGAGCTTGGAACTAGGACTATCTAATTCAAGATATAAAAACATAATAGGAGGCCCTGAATTTAATGAGAAGATAACTTCTCTTGCAAAAGAGAAGACAACTCAGAATTTTGTATAAAGATTTTCAAATTTTACGCCAATGGGAGGTCCTCCATTTCAAACTACAGAGCCTCCTAACCTGCAAAATTTTTCAAAATGTTGAACTCTCCGGCAAAATTTATGCAAAATGCAAAATAGATACGGATGCGATCAGCATGACGAGTAGAGTTGTTTAAGCATGTTTCTAGCGAAGCCTCCTATCAGAAGCCTCCTATTATCCGAAAGCCCTATATCGTGGATATATTTTCCAAAGTGGCCTCCTATTCAATCTAATTTGACTATATATATATATATATATATATATATATATATAGAACTATATTTCCCAACTAGGAGGCTTCTATCAATATATAATCCATGTTAGGAGGCTCTGAAAAATTAGGAGGCGTCCAGGGAGCCTCCTAATTCTAGCAGTGTTTATAGTGCTTAACAACCCTATAGAAGTATTTTAAACATGATTCCCATAATCGCCTTATATATCTATATTCATATATATGGAAAAGAGGAGACAACTCCAATAAAAATGTGTAATTTTCTATCAATAAATTATAAACCCTAGGAGGCTCTTATATATGGAACTAGGAGGCGTATATCAATTTTAAAACATTCTTACTTTTAACTGTTTTGGTATCGTTTCAGTTAATAGCACAATCTATTTAAAAACATATTGCAATAAGTTTATGACTAAGCATCAGCAAATACAAAGAATTAGCAGCTATGTCGGATACAGTCAGTTTTGCTAATATTCATGATAGCTTTATTAGATTTGAGAAATAAAGTTGTATATTAACAAACTACAATACATTACAATTTATTGGCTGACCCTCTTTATGGTTTTCAAGACTGCCATTTAAGCACTCCCTTTTTTTGCACAGTTTCTCATTGATCTGCTCTTTTTTGTGAAAATTCACAATAATTGCACATTATGGTTTCAACTGATGTTTAAGCATGGCTGTAGTAAAAGTTTAAATAAGTCTATAATCAGTACAATTCATATTTTCGATGCCGTTGCATCCAGCCACAAAATAAATCTTTTTTTGAAACTTTGCATCCAAACGCAATACCTGAGAGATGGTTTTTTAGTCGAAGAATTGATTTTTTAAATTTATTGAAGTAAAGTGGCAAAAGTATAACCACAGTATATAACAGCTAGAGAGATGTGGCTATTATAATGTTGCTGTGGCTGTTAGGACTATTAGTTCTTCACCCATGTAGTCTACTAGAGCTTGGTAGCAGCAGAATGACTACATGTAAGGGAGCAAGTCACATTCGGTAAGTTGTTCATGTTATTTTAGTCAATTTACAGTTTATTTACTTGAAACATACAGTTGTAGAAAAGCAGTATAAATTTTATTTAATATTGAAATAGGACTAGCGTGAAAAAAGTATGTTTCAATTATTATAATTTTTAAGGAATGTAGCACAGAACACGTTTGATATATTTTTTACATCCGTTTATGTCATCCAACTGCTGATATTGTTCTGCATAGAAAAGTCAAGAAAGGTCAGCATTATATTACCAAAAAGGAAAAAATCAAAACTTTTTGTAAAGTCCTAATTTTTGACTTTATTATTGTTACACGAATGTTCAGTTTTGTAACATCAACACAGACACGCCAGCTGACAATTAATAGTTATTTTAGTGAATCAGTTAATTCTCCAACTTTAATCTATTTTCAGTTATTATTATTATAATTTTTGATGTTTTTTATAATGATAAGTAACGTTATTAATGTGGTTCTACCAACAGTCAAAACTGTTATTAGAATAACATGATCATAAAGTAATTGTATTATTGTTATCATGAATAGTGAGAGTTTGCGTATTTCAGTTATGATTTTGTAAGTAATAGTAGTACATGCATAGGCATAAGCAAGTAAGTGGGTATATGCAGCCTTTGAATTTTGAAACTTTTAGTATTTAGTTTGAATCTTGTGTAGTAATTGTGTAGTAATTAATAGCTTAGCTGTTTTATAGAGCTTCAGTAGTAGGAGGCAGACATTCAAGTTTGCCAAAAAAACCTAACCAGTGAACTAAAATGTGTATTTTGCATTCATTTTGGTTTGTATATCTGTTTATGCTACTTGAATTATCTTTTCATTTTTGTAGAAACTTGGTAAGCATTATTGCCAAGATGGCATATTTATCAGATGGCAGAGAGTATTAGACAAAGTTGGATGTTCTTTTCTAGAAAAGGTATGTTGCTAATTGCACGTTGGTTTGCATAAAAAATATGTCAAAATAATCAAGGTTTCATCTACCGAAATTTATAATATTTTTTAACATATACATAATTATAGATTACAAACTATAAAACATTATATCAGTAAGGTTGTATTTTGAAATGTAGTAAAGTTTGACGTTTTGGCAAAGTCACTATGATAAGCAAAACTTTAAATTCACCAACACAAAATATACTGTACAAAGTTTTACTGTAACTAGCAAATGTATACCTGACGTAAGAATGTAACAGCATGCCCAAAAGTAGTTTTTCTTTGTATAGTTGCAAATAATCAATGACGCTTTAGTTATAGATAACTGCTGCATGAGAAGCATTGATGGCCCACACCAAAGACTGATTTGCAGACATCAAATTAAAGGTATGCGATATTGCAATAAGTTGCTGTAAAATAGCACATTATACATGCGAGCCAAAAATTAGTGTAATAATTTGATATAGCCATAGCTTCAGTAAGAAAAGCTGTTAATTTTTACAGGCATTGTATTATTTAAACGCTTACATAAACCATTATGCCACTTTTGTGTTCTATTCATCTATTATTGGCAGATTACATAATATAAATAGCGCAAACCAATCAAAGGAATGTAGCATAGCAAAGAGATTTAGTATTGCTCTTTTTAGTCTTTATGAGTCATGGTTGCAATTGCTGAGCAATCGCATAATTATATAAAATGAATAGTTTTCCATGGTTACTCATTACCACTTTTAGTTACTCAGTCAACACTGAGAGTAATTATCAGATTTGAGATATCATGTTTAGAGGCAGGAGATTGACAAATATTTTGTTGGTTTTTACTCTTACCCTACCGCATGCGAATTTATGCTAAATCTATCAGCAACTGTCGTATGCACATTTTTGCAAATTTTCCAACAATTGCGTGGTCACCTAATTTTATTATCCATTAAAAACATAACGGATGATTTTAAAACTTTGATGGTATTGTCAGTGTGGTTCGAATATTTCTCTAATAGATTAGTCTAAGATAACCAAGCAGTTTCAAATTTTTTTTTGAGAATTTCCAAAATAAAAATGGACATTTTTTGTGCAAGTTTTGTTAAGTATCGCGCAAGTCAGAAAACATATAATTACTTACATGTATGTTGATGACACTATAGTCAATTCAAATTCAGATTTTTGTGATTACACAGATAATTAAATTAGCAGCAGTGACTCTGATGATAGTGAAAATAATAGTTTTTTAAGTGTAAGGGACATTGTAGAGCATCGTTTTAGCTTCGTAGCGATTGTAGCTTCACATAGCTTTAGCAATGCACAAAGTGAAGGTACATTGATTTTTGCATAGCACTATATGTTAACATTTTAGCAAAATAAAATATATTACAAAAAGTTTATAGATAAACTTTGAAGTTGAAACAAAATAGTATACATGCTTCATGTACATATCATGAAGCTAAATTGGCAATTTTCGGTGAAATGGCTGGCGGTAGGCCGGTAGCTTAGTTTGTACATGGGTGGCAGTAAAAGGGTAAAGCTATAAAAGAATTAGAGATACAAGTGTATGTATTTCCTTTTGAATGATTTAGTGAACTTTGATGATTCAAGACAATGAGTTTGGCGAATGATATATATATATAAGATGCTGCTGAAGTTGCGCAATTCAACTCATGGCTTTTAATTATTACCTCAAAATGTTGAAAACACGCAATAGGAAGGGCCAGAACACTACTAAAACTCATAGTTACTCAAACCTGAAATACAGTAGGTTTTATACAAATTGCTGTACAATAACAAAACTGCAAAACTATTGGTTAAAATATAAATAGCAATATATATTATTATTTTTGGCCTTCGGTATCGGGCAGCATGTATGCAGTTTGTTTGCTGATGTTAACAAAAGTTTTACTAATAAGCTACATAATTTGCTCAATTATGTGTGTCAACTTTAAAATTTAAAACAAATGTAGTGTTAGCACTTTTAGAATATACTACAAACAACGCAGAGGAACCTTTTGTGGCATATGACTTGAATTTAAAAGTTCTCTGAAAATGCAACTTGTATTTGCCCATTTTAATACTTTAAAATGTCAAAGGGAGCTCATAATGAAAGCAACTTTAATATAATTTCAAGATGCTCAAAGCGGTACGGATGTTATGTTGACAAACATTAAAAGGACACTCTGTACTATGGCTAGTAAGTATTTACATGTATTTAGATTTTGCATTGATGTTTTCAATTAGGTAGTGTAGGAAATCTATTTACATTAGCTAAATTACCAGCATGTGCAATACCCAGCTTTGTTTCCTATCCATCCCAAACATTTTGCCAATGCTTATAATAATTCATTGCTCTTTTCAAATCTGATCTTTGAACCAAAGGTAGTTTTAGCAGTATAAGAACATATACTTCTCTTCCTATGGGTCTACTCACTTTTCTGTAGCAGCAAAGGCCATTGTTTTTAAAAGGTCTGTAAGAATTGTATTACTTATTTTGACTTCCATTGGTGCTCGTAGCAAATATAATTTCAGTACAATTTGCATCAATAAAGTTATTATTACTTGTTTGTAAAGTATTTGGAGCAAAACAATATTTTATGTGCACAGCAAACATTTTTGCTGCAAGCTTACCAAAACAAAATAAAACGTTTATTTTTATGCTACATTTTAATTAAACATCATGTTCTATTCAGTTATTGCCGTCAGTACTATGCAGTTATTGCTGTCAATGTTCTTTGTGCATTCTTGGCACACTTTTATGTTAAACTTCCAATGCATTAAACACTTTAGAAATAAAGTGTCCAAACAAGGATGCATAACATGAGATTTGTCACTGGCTTGTTTTGACCTATATCTAGCACTCTTTAGCCAAAGGTGTCTAGCTTTACTAAAATATTTGGTAGTGAAATTGTACATAAATTCATTGCCTGCATACACATCAATCATGATGCCTATGCTCTTATTATGTGTGTTCTACTATTGCCTGCTTAGCTAATTCACTTTCTACTTCTCAATAGCCTCAGCCTCCGAATGAAAGCTATTGTTGTTATTCCTATTCTTTGTAACTTTATAATGAAGGAGGTTGTGGTTGGGCAGCTCATTTGCTTTTCACTCTATTAGAAATATTGCAGCACAAGTAAAACTGCAGTAATAAAATCTTCACAGAATTGCATAATGTGGTCTTATTCTCCAAGGTCTTCTCACTAGCAGAAATGACCTATGTACTTATGCAATTGTGGTTTGTGCTTAAAGTGACTCATTCTCCTAATGTGGCATGGCTTGCTATCTTCTTGCATGCTAGTCAATTGATTAAATAGATTGTAAGAAACAAGCCAACCTCTCATTCCTACACAACCTAAAGACTTATCACATAAGTTCAACCTTCTAGCGAGATTGTAGCCGCTAAACATTTTGCTATTTTCACGCGTCTAGCCATTTAGGGTTTTGCAGCAGCAGAAGAACAGACTAATCATGTCACAATTGGTATATTTGTTTGTCACAATTGTTTTATATTACTTTTGCCAATTTTGTCATTGAATTAATTGTACCATATTATGGTGAAAAGGCATCATGAAAAAGTATTTTACTTCGCCTCAATACCAATGCAAAAGGTTAGACCGGTAGTGGCCATTTTTGACCTTTAGGGCGAGCCACTTTAAATACTATATCTAAGCAACTTACTCATGTCATCAAATTGCGACGGCAAACAACAATTCATAGGTTTTCGCAGCTAATTTGGATTTGGATTTTACTGCCTTAATTGCAAGATCGTAATATTGTCAAGTTAAAAAGGTCAAGAAACCCCAACTTTATAATGCTAAAAGAATGAAATTATTACTAATTTTCATAAAATGATAACTTTGTAATTATACACAAGGGTAGCTTTGTGAGATTAACCGACACACATTAAAATAGTTATGGTAACATATAGCACAGTAGCCAGCAATTGATGAATATCTGTGACTCTGTCGATGCTCCTAACTTTTGTAACTTTTTAAAAAGCATTAAAATAATTATGGATGCTTTTTATTCTGATTAGTAGTGTTAGCTGATTGATAGCACCAACAGGCAGAATTATTAGTAGCCTATACTATACTGCCCTGAGCAAGCAAAACGCTGTATCTTGATATTTGTAAATTGTTCAGCACAAGCACAAACGCGTTTTGGTCAAGCCTGGCATCAGTATTAGCAGTATTTTAGTTGTTTTTTTATTTATTTTGGTGAGATATCCAACAATCTTTACTGAATTTTTTTTTCGTGAAACTTTAAAATCAAAGGAGTTATTTCACTTAGGGCATTTTGTTTGCTTAAATTGACAATTTACTAAGCTGGCACTAGGCAATCAAAATGCCCTATCACTGCAGATAGGGCCTTTTGATTGCTTAATTGGACTGGTTTCTCATTGTTAGTTTGCCACAAGACCATTTGCCATGACTGGATTATCAAAGGATTACAAGTTTAAATTCTGATATTAACCCGCAATTAGTCAACAAAATGATATATGTTGCAATTCCTATTACTCATCCAGTCAACACATGGATTAAAACCCTGTAATAGCCATATTTAGCTCAAAAGTTAAGAGATGATCAAAGATCTAGGTATCCTTCAAACCAGATGTCATGAAATGAAAGGAATAAGTAAAATAGTAGTTTAAAAAAGATCAAACGCTTTTATTAAAAATAATTTAAAGCAAACAACTGAGTGCAATAATGTCAGTATTTTAAAAAAGCAAAACCTTCCAATGGACATGTAATTAAAACAAATTTTTCATCAAATCTCTGAGTCGGATCTTTAAATCGAGACTTTTGTCACTTAGATATCGTCTTGTCATAATAAATATATTATGATAAAAAATATAGCAATAAGATTGAGCACTTAGAAGTGCACTAGCTTGTATGAGCTGCCTTGAAACAACCAAATATACATGCTTCAGTTTCGCTTCCTTTTGTTTATATACTCTTTGATTACATAATGCTGCTCATAATGTCCAACTTTGTGTATGTTCAGGCCAATCAAAACGATGTATCTGCAGATAAAGAGCTTTGATTGCCACTTTATGTGTGGTAAATGTGGATAGGGCGTTTTGCACATTGTGAAAAGTGCTATTTCTGGTGGTCTCAGATATATGAAATTTCGAGACATGTTAGATCTCAACCTAAATTACATATAAGCACAAAAAAGTGAATTTTGAAAAACTTTTCAGATAGGGCGTTTTGCTTGCTTAGGGCAGTATAAAGTTATGATAATGTATTATTTTCATTGTAATTAACAAGTTGATGCATTTTAGTCGTAATTTGATACGGATTTAAACTAGAGGCTGAGTCATAAGTAAGTGACTGGAGTAAATGAAATCCTTTAAATTGTTGAAGCTTTAAAATCTATGTTTCAATTTTGTAGAAGAATATCGCATGAGATATAATATTACAGCTTCATAGAATTTTAGTAATGGGAGGTAGGGACACGGGTTTGCTGAAAAACCTAAAAACAACAGGCATCTTTTGCATCACTTTTTAATCTGCATAACATCTGTTTGGGCTATTAAAATTGTTTTGCTTATTTTGGTAGAAACCTGGTCACCGCATCCAAGCACTATATCCACCAGATGGAAAATGGTACGAAGCACAGCTGGACGCTTTCTTGAAGGGGGTATGTTGCTGATTAACGGTTAGTTTCCACAAGAGCGTGCCACATTAATAAAAGTTTTATTTCAAAAAATTTATAAGAAATAATATTACTATAAAATCTATGTTTGAATGCCATGGCACTGCATTTTTTAACCCTTCCAATTATAGTGACAAAAATTGTCGATTGTGCTTCATAATATATGTTCAATCTTTATTAGCTTCAACTCTATCTAAAACCTTTTTGTTATAGATTTTATTTTTCCAACACGTTAAAAAATAGTACTATTCAAAAAACTTAATGCATTCCTACTTCGTGCATTGCTAATGCTATGTGAAGCTATGATCCCTTCGAATCTCAAAAAACAATGCTCTACCATGTTCCTTACTCTTACAAAAACTATTACTTTGACCACCATTGGAGTCACTATTGGAGCTGCTACTTTAATTATATGTGTAATCACTAAAATCTTAATCCGTCAGTCATCAACAATCATCAATAATGTTATCAACATAAGTAATTATCTGTTTTCAATTCAGCATGTACTTGCGAAAGCTATAATAGCACTAAATATTTCGAAAATCAGAAAGAACAAATGTTTCTTTTTATGTTGAAAAGTCCTAAAAAAAAAATTTAAAATTGCTTCGTGAGTTTAGGGTAATTTTACAGGGAAACTTTTAGACAACACTGTCAATACCATAAAAAGTCTTAAAGACTGTTAGTTATGTTGTCAACGAATAATAAAATTAAGTTACTACGCAATTGCCAGGAAATTCGCAACATGCACATATGCCGGTCGTCCATTGATTTCGCCTAAATGCGCATGCAGCGGTGAAAGGGTTAATAAAATATTATGTAATCTCTAATTGAATCCCCATTCATTTAAACGCCCCTCTACTAGACCTGTACTATAATAGATGACGGTTAAAGATAAAATGCAGCCGTTCAAGTGAACGTTACTTCTTTTGAAAAAAACACATAAAAAACTATATAACACACAAACTAAGCTGTGATTCAGTGATAACATATACACTGGGCGTTGAGCTTGCAAAATGCCATCGTTAACTGCTTATTCTAATGCTGTAGCATGTGCAAGAAATTTTAGCCTCAAATAGTAGTACAGATTTCATCATATTTGCTAAACCGTTTTTTCATATATGCCGAACTATCAAGGCCGCTTAAACAATAAAATTATTATCAGCCTGATAGAGTTATTAATTATTTCCACGGTGCTGCTTTCAAAGCTTTAACGAAAACACTGTAAAGCTTAGAAGTTAGAAAACTCGCTTCAATATGCATTGACAAAAGTATTAATTGCTATTGTTGTAACTGAGTCATTGTTAGTAAAAATTTGTCAACATTTTTCTATCCATCCTGTCCAAAATCGGATCCAAAGATCAAAGAATGTTGAAGTCGCAGTCAGCTGGATGTGGTTGTCAATTAAAGGGTGACACTCTAGTTTTCAACACTTCTAGAATAGCACTCAAATGAACATGGCCTTCAAATTAAGATTCAACCTTATGTCAATTTAGCTGTATTTCAGAATGTTATAATATTGGAGTTTTGGGTCAAGGTTGAAATAGCAAGCATAACTTTGCAAATATTGTCGCAACAAGATTTTAGTTTTAAATAAGGCTCAGCTTTCATATATTTGCAAATCACTAATGCATGAATTTAAAAAAAGAACCCAAGGGTATATTTCTCTTTGTGTAGTAGCATCTAATCAAAAATGCATTGATTTTAAATAAGTGCAGAGTGACATACATGGATTATCAACACCGAAGAGTGATTTTCAGACATCAGATTAAATGTGGGTGATGCTATTATAAGTGGCTTTAAACTAACACAATGTACTAGGGAACCAAGCGTGATTATTTTGCTGTAGCTCAAATGCAGTAGAAAAAATAAAGGTGTCTAACTTTTCAAGTATTTCAGTCAAATTCGTTGCCTACATAAATGCTGACACTAGTCTTTGTGTTCTGCTGCTGTCAGGTTACAAAACATAGCTCTCCTAGTCAGAGGCATTTAGGTATCTAGAGCAATCTAGGCATTAGTGGTTTCAATGAACACCTGAACAATGGTGTTTAACCACATTGCTTGACCCCATAGGTCAAGTATTAGCCTAATTAATGACTCAATAAATAGCTACCCAGTCAGGTCACACTAATGGTGCGTTTACACTGGCCGACACCGACTCCAATACCCCCGACTCAGACAGGTACCTCCGACATTTCACGCATGGGTACCGACACCGACTCCCCCTTTACACAGCAACGATCGAACTATTTTTGTCGGTAGCAACAGCCAATCACAGCGCTTCGCCGTTCTGACCTTCACCCGACCCCTCGAAGACGAGTACGAATAAAAATCAACGCGCTTGATGTGAAAAATTATACACCAGTACTAGACTACTACTGCTGCTCCTACTACTACTACCGCTAGAAGCAACTACTGTATGCCGTATGGAGTCTTCCGATGACGATGAAATTTTGTTGATGGCAGGCTCGGCTGCAGCAGCTCTGACAGTCTGTATGATGGAGGAGGAAGAACAGGTTTGTTTGATATATTTATTTTGTTGTTGTTTGTTGGTAGCAGTAGTACTAGTTATTAGTTACTGTTTTGTGTGTGTACGCAAGTAGCTTTTTAGTGTACGTTTGCGTGTCACGACTGCTATCAACATACGTACCAGTCTAGTCTACTACTATTTATTTAAATAATATTATTACACTCACTACTATAATATAACTGCTAATGGAAAAGGCGATCCTCCTACTATATATGCAAGAACGTCTGTTTATCACAACAGCTTATTACCAAAGACTGTTCGTGAATTTAAAAACTGTATATCACATCAACAATAAACAATTATTTGCTAATATGGCAATAAATAACAATATTATCTAGTGTTAACAACTGCTCAACATATGAGGCGTGCCGCTTGCCGCAACCGGCTCTAGTACGTTCTATGAAGAAGATGTAAGATGTAATGGTTTTCAATAGCTTAACTGAGGTCAATTTTCGGTGATGGCTGGTACCAAAGTTGTTGGTCAGAGTGTGAGTATGTTTAATGATGATATTATTCCGTCATTTAGTGGTCTCAATCTTCTCATGTGTTTTATGCAGAACCATTCAGATAGGCGGAAGAACCGTACATGGACAGGCCCCATCACAAGCTCAAGGCAAAATAATGGTGCTTATTATGCCACTGTGCCTCTACTGATACATGATGATGACGATAACGATGATGATGACAGTGGACTTCCATCAAATCGTGTTGGAACATTTAGAAATTATTTCCGAATGACACGGAAGCAATTTGATATGATATTAAAGAAGGTAGAACCCCTTATAGCCAAGGAGAACACTGCACTCCGAGTCAGCATAAGTGCTGAACAAAGACTGATGGTGACACTGAGGTATTTAGCGACTGGGACAAGTATGACACAACTCCATTATGATTGGTGTATATCTGTCGCCTCCCTGTCTGCAATCATACCTGAAACATGCCACGCCATTTACACATCTTTGTGCGCTGATTATCTCAGGACACCTACCACAGAGCAAGAATGGATTGAGATTTCCAGGCAACTAGAGGACAATTGGAACTTTCCTAATGCACTGGGTGGGTTCTGTGAAAATTCCAAATTATTCAAGCCATGCGCACACATACACACATACAAACTGTGTCCTTTTGTTGCAGGCGCTCTTGATGGGAAGCATATCATCATGACGAAGCCTTGGCATGCAGGGTCTGAATATCACAATTATAAAACACAGGAGTCAATAATACTCATGGCTATGTGTGATGCCAATTATTCGTGAGTGTAACTAACAATAAAACTAACTACTGCGTGTGTGCAATCTTTTGATACTTTTTCAAGCATGACAATCATGGTTGGACCACCCATCCATCTTGAACTCACCAGAACCAAACATTGCATGTTAATAGTTTAATACTTCAAGAGTATGGTGAGCAATATTTCAAGTGGTTAAATTTATGCTTTCAGATTCACTTATGTTGATGTTGGAGCACAAGGTAGAGCTTCAGATGGTGGTGTATTTGGGAGATCCACCTTGCAGCTGGGAATTGAAGGCAACACCCTAAACTTTCCCGCTGATCGATGTCCCCCCAATTTCAATCAGGCTCTACCACATGTCATCTTGGCGGATGAGGCATTCCAGCTACAAACCAATCTTATGCGACCTTATCCAAAACGCACTTTGAATCATGAGCGAAGGGTGTGTGTATGAATAGTCTTGTGATATATAATCACAATATATCTATTTGTAATATAATTATATATTTATTATATAATTAAATATATCTATTACAGATATTCAACTACAGACTCTCAAGACTGAGAAGATTGATCGAAAATTCTTTCGGTATTCTTTCAAATACTTGGCGAATTTTACTGCGCAGGATTGATCTGGAGCCAGAAAAGACAAAAACTTTAGTTTTGGCTTGTTGCATCTTGCACAACATCCTGAGGAAATCGAGAACACCACCACGAGGTGCACCACCTCAGACTCAAAATGATGAGACTCAAGATTATGGTGAACAGCTGCCAGGACTTGCCCCAATTGCTCTAAGGCCGACTGCAGCAGCAAGCCGAGTCCGTGATGAATATTGTCATTATTTTAACACTATAGGAGCTGTCTCTTGGCAGGAACGAATGGTGCCACAGCTTTAGGATTATAATATATTTGGCTTATATAGTACATGTAGTATAATGTTATAATAATATACACATAATAATAGTTATCATGTGTTCAAGGAACATGTTCATGTTTATTTTAATATCCACTAAGACATATATACACATATTCAGATTTCTTGATTTTGGGGTGATGGGGCTGGGCCATGATTGAATGGGGGTGATTGGATTTGGGTTGTTTGTGCTGGGCCAGGATTGACTAGGGGTGATTGGATTTGAGCTGCAGGTGATTGGGCTGGGCCAGGATTGAATGGGGGTGATTGGATTTGGGTTGTTTGTGCTGGGCCAGGATTGAATAGGGGTGATTGGATTTGAGCTGCAGGTGATTGGGCTGGGCCAGGATTGAATGGGGGTGATTGGATTTGGGTTGTTTGTGCTGGGCCAGGATTGAATAGGGGTGATTGGATTTGAGCTGCAGGTGATTGGGCTGGGCCAGGATTGAATAGGGGTGATTGGATTTGGGTTGTTTGTGCTGGGCCAGGATTGAATAGGGGTGATTGGATTTGTGTTACATATGATTGGGCTGGGCCATGATTGAATTGGGTTGGAACAGGATTGTACTGGGATTGAGGCTGGGTGTAGGGTGATCGTTGAATATCTGCCATATTGAAAGCGATGTTGTGAAGGAGCTGTTGGATTTGTACCATGGCAGTTGACCTCTGAAATGGTGTTGGTAGTAAGTTTATCTGAGTCGCAACATTTGCTCCGAAATGTGAATAGTCATTAGTGGCCTTCTTCTTCTTTTCCTCCACCATCTCTCGGAATGTGGAGGTCATTTGCTCAGCAACAGCAGCGGTAGCAGAAGTAGGCTTGGACCTTTTCCGACCACTTCGTCCAGCTATAGTGGAAGCTGCAACAGATCCCACTGAGGTAGATGGTGGTGGTGCTGAGGTACTTGCTGTACTAAGCATGTCATCATTATCATCAGAGTCCTAAAAGGAAAAGACATTGATTTAGCAAAGCATGGATTCATTATCAGCGATTAATCACGCAAGAACCTTGACTCACTGAAAGCTGAGCACATATATATTAATATTACAGGAACATACTAGACTTACCGGCAGGTTATCCTCCACTACAGGCTCTGGCTGTGGTGCAATGGAAGATACTGTTTCCTGTATATCTACAGTGCTACTCAAAAATAAGAGGCGCTCATAGTATGGCCACGAAGGCGTATATACTTGAGCTGCTCCCGCGCCAGAGCGGCTGCTCTGCTGCACCATTTTGTACTTCTTTACAAAATATGTCCTGATATTGGCATATTTAGCTTTCATTAGTTGTACTGTAAAATAAACAGAATGTAATATATAGTGACAGTGATAACAGTTGGTGAGTAGCCATGTAAAGCCTGACAGAACACATGGTGATATTGTTGCTATGTCCATGCCACATCTACACAACTTCATTATGAGGAAAGTGAATAAACAAATTTTATTAAATGCATAATCATTCAAGGAATGAATAAAATACCGAGCAATGAATGAATGAGGCAATGAAAGAATGATGAAAATCCAAACAAAGAACTGTACGTACAGTTCTTTCGTAATTATTAATTAATAATGAAGCAGATTGAATGGTGAATGTATATTAGTGGTAGTAGTGTGGTGGACACCGGGCCAATACTTTACACTTCTTGTAATTATATGCTTGCATATATTTTGTCTGTAAATATTTTATCACACGCAATTTATTTCTGTTTGAAATAATCTAGATCGTGCCAAGTGAAGACTGGCGAATTCCTTTACAGTAGTTCTATTAGTAGAAATAGTAGTAGTATTAGTAGTCGTACAACAGGCTAATCACTTTTAATCAATTTAAATAAAAGTTACAGCAACTTACCAGTCGAATTCATTGATTGGGCCAGCGAAACATAGGATTCTTGAGCCTTCGTGTGGGCTTCTGGAAGCCGGTGGTTCCAAATAAACCGTCTCGATTCTAGTTGCTCAATAAACAAGTCTGTATCTATTTGTTTTATTAACGAACTCACTTGATTTTTTGGAACTCTCGCGTTCACATCGTTACTAGCCATGCTGGTTAACTATCATAAAGAGCGCTAATAAACCTAGCCCTAGGCCTCTCATTAAAGCCTAGGCTCATTTAACCAGGGGCTCCTAGCTTCTGATTGGCTGATGAGCGTCCGACTTGTCGGTGCAACCGGGCACTGCTGGGTAGCTCCGACACCGACTTTCAGATCGGTGCCGACACCGATTTTTCTGTTCACACCTACCGACACCGACACCGACTCATAAAATTTGTCTGTGCACGACAAAATCGGTGACAAAATCGGCCAGTGTAAACGCACCATAAGCTTAGCAGCAATCGTTCTGAACACTGGCCATTGAGACTGCTCAATGAATGTTAATCCTGATCATTTCTCTAATAATTTGAAGCAAATAGAAATCCAAACTGCTCTATCGCATGCATGCAAGTGGCACACCGTTTAGTTTCATAATTAGCTACTAAAGTAGTATATAGAAGTGGTCATCAAAGTACCTTCTACAGTATATGTGTGTTTTGAATAACAATACATTGTTTAAGTATTATATTACTAAATGAGAAATGACACTAACGAGCATTAATGTCCTTATTGTTCACTTGTATCTTAGAAACCATCAATTCTGTTTTGACTTGCAGCACGTAAACCAGCTTATTTAACTTTTGAATGGAGCTGAGCAATGATATGTGATTCACCAAAGCCATAGCTTATCAGATTTTTATAAATGATAATTCACATTATTTACTATTTCAGTCAGCAGAAAACGGTAAAGTGCAGAGGAAATAGCAGAATTTGACAAGTACTGGACTGAAAAATCAGGCAAACTGCCAACAAGATCAGTGTTGGATGCTAAACACTCAACGCTGCCTAACAGAAGTGTTACAGTGATTCGGGCTCGAGTCAACAACTTGCTAAAGAAGGCTGCGAGAAAAAATGCCAGCTGAATTTTTTATGTTGTTGAACCTTCTTATTATCATTGCGTTGTATTTGTCAATAAATGTGCTCTTTTTGAAGACTAAAAGAGACCAACTCCGCAGTAATGCACTTGTATAGTTATTTTGTATCAAGCAGTCTTAGCTATTATTTTATGTACAGAAAATGTGCATAAAACAATGACTATGATAGATAATACATACCGACAATAGATATTATCTGTTGTACTGCACTGTACACTATGATGTATTATTCAAGAAACAAGCTCTAAGATAAATTATAATAATTCTTTTAAAGAAAAACTAAATATAAGGAAATATGCCGCAGCAGCCAGTCTACTGACAACTTACTGTCAAACCGACAAGCCCAAAAAATTACTTAGAACGCTGTGCTTGACTAAAAACAATCAGAAATTCACTACACAATGAGAAATATATCTTTTTGGGTCATTTTCCAAATTTAAGTGAATGTGTCTGAGTAGAATGTTCTATCAATTTCTTGACAGTTCAGGGCATTATTATTACTGGTAAAATGTGAATAATAGCACTCAGTATTACTATTGATCAATAAAACCACCCAAAGTCAAGAGATCTAAAGTTAGAAAAAATTTGGTATTGTGCTGGGTCCAGCCCGACTGATCATTGCTAACAATAAATTGCAGTAAGAAAGAAGTTTTGAAAAGCGAATGTTATTGTATTTTTATTGGCTCTCTATGTGACATTAAGTTTTTCCCTGGGTTCTACATAGGCACAATGGGCTTGTTTGGAATCTACCCAATTTATGGTGCTGTGGTATTGCGCAGGTTGTGCAACCTGACACTCCATTTCCGAGTGGGGAAATGTTTTTACTTAACGTTCTAAGAGTGGCTTAAGATGAATAGAAAGACATTGCTGTTATTGTATGTTAGATTGAGTAAATAAGTATGTTGTGCAAGTAATTCATATTATTACTGTAGATAATATGCACAGCAAGCAAAAATGTGTGTGTTTCATTTTAGCAATCACAGTAACTGAGTTGCGTCCATGCATTGTTACCAACTAATTTTTTTTAAGTTTTTGTATGCAGTGCAGCAGCGATATGTGACTGAATAAGAAACTATAACATAGACCATATTTACAAATATTGAGTTACATTATTCGTTTATATTAGTGAGCAGAAAGTCATGCAGCCTAAAAGAAAATTGAGAGTTCAAAAAGCCATGATCGGAAGATTGAGGCAAACTACCAAAAATGCCAGAGCTGTATACTGTTAAAAGAAATTGGTGTTTGAAAATTATAATGATGACTTATGCCCGAGCCCACAACTTACTCAAGAAGCTAAACAATTAAACTGGCAGCAGGGTCTTCTTGTTGTTGAAGCTTTTGTAATATCGCATTAAACTTGACGTCTGAATAAATTTGCTCCGTTTGGTGACTAAGCAACGACCATTCTATGGTACTTGACTAGTTGAATTTTTTAGTATTAAGCATGGTGGCTGTTGTTGTTTTAAATACAAATTTATTGATTCCTACGTTAAAGTTTAACATACTATACAATATGTAAGTTCTAACAACAATTATTGTTGTTTTATACAGATTGTTGTTTTATTGTACAGATTATAGCAGACTCTTAGTTGATCTATAAGTGACAGCAACATCCCAAATTATATGTAAGCCATGGCACCTCTGCATTGATATGTAAGTTATAGCAACCTCCTAAATGATATATAAATAACAGCAGCTTCCTAATTACTATATAATTCATTGTAGCCTCCTAACTGATATATAAATAGTAGCTACCAACTATATAAAATTCAAATTATAGTAAACTCTTTTGTGATCTATAAGTCATAGCAACATTCTAAATTCTATGTAACCCATAGCAACCACTGCAATGATATGTAAGTTATAGCAACCTCCTAAATGATATATAAATAGCAGCAGCCACCTAGTTAATATATAATTCATAGCAGTCTCCTAACTGATATATAAATAGTACTGTAGCTACCAACTATATGAAATTCAAATTATAGCAAACTCTCAGGCGATCTATAAGTGATAGCAGCATCCTAAATTATATGTAACCCATAGCAGCCTCTGCAATGATATGTAAGTTATAGAAACCTCTTCAATGATATATAAATAGCAGCAGCCTCCTAATTAATATATAATTCATTGCACCCTCCTAACTGATATATAAATAGTAGCTACCAACTATATGAAATTCAAATTATAGTAAACTCTTATGTGACCTATAAGTCATAGCAGCATCCTAAATTCTATGTAACTCATAGCAACCTCTGCAATGATATGTAAGTTATCGCAACCTCCTAAATGATGTAAAAATAGCAGCAGCCTCCTAATTTATATATAATTCATTGCAGCCTACTAAATGATATATAGATAATATCTATCAACTATGGAAAATTCAAATTATAGCAAGGTCTTAGGTGATCTATAAGTGATAGCAACATCCTAAATTATATGTAACCCATAGCAGCCTCTGCAATGATATGTAAGTTATAGCAACCTCCTAATTGATAAATGAATAGCAGCAGCCTCCTAATTAATATATAATTCATAGCAGCCTCTTAACTGATATATAAATAGTAGCTACCAACTATATGAAATTCAAATTGTAGTAAACTCTTATGTGATCTATAAGTCATAGCAACATCCTAAATTCTATGTAACTCATAGCAACCTCTGCAATGATATGTAAGATATAGCAACCTCCTAAATGATATATAAATATCAGCAGCCTCCTAATTAATATATAATACATAGCAGCCTCTTAACTGATATATAAATAGTACTGTAGCTACCAACTATATGAAATTCAAATTATAGCAGACTCTTAGTTGATCTATAAGTGATAGCAATATCCCAAATTATGTGTAACACATGGCACCTCTGCAATGATATGTGAGTTATAGCAACCTCTTAAATGATATATAAATAGCACCAGCTTTCTAAGTAATATATAATTCATTGCAGCCTCCTAACTGATATATAAATAGTAGCTACAAACTATATGAAATTCAAATTGTAGTAAACTCTTATGTGATCTATAAGTCATAGCAACATCCTAAACTCTATGTAACTCATAGCAACCTCTGCAATGATATGTAAGATATAGCAACCTCCTAAATGATATATAAATATCAGCAGCCTCCTAATTAATATATAATCCATAGCAGCCTCCTAACTGATATATAAATAATAGCTATCAACTATGGAAAATTCAAATTATAGCAAGGTCTTAGGTGATCTATAAGTGACAGCATCATCCTAAATCATATGTAACTCATACCAGCCTCCGCAATGATATGTAAGTTATAGCAACCTCCTAAATGATATATAAATAGCAGCAGCCTCCTAATTAATATATAATTCATAGCAGCCTACTAACTGATATATAAATAACTGCTATCAACTATGGAAAATTCAAATTATAGCAAGGTCTTAGGTGATTTACAAGTGATAGCAACATCCTAAATTCTATGTAACCCATAGCAACCTCTGCAATAATATGTAAGTTATAGCAACCTCCTAAATGATATATAAATAGCAGCAGCCTCCTAATTAATATATAATTCATAGCAGCCTACTAACTGATATATAAATAATTGCTATCAACTATGGAAAATTCAAATTATAGCAAGGTCTTAGGTGATCTATAAGTGATAGCAACATCCTAAATTATATGTAACTCATAGCAGCATCTGCAATGATATGTAAGTTCTAGCAACCTCCTAAACAATATATAAATATCAGCAGCCTCCTAATTAATATATAATTCATAGCAGCCTCCTAACTGATATATAAATAATAGCTATAAACTATGAAAATTCAAATTATAGCAAGGTCTTAGGTGATCTATAAGTGATAGCATCATCCTAAATTATATGTAACTTATAGCAGCCTCTGCAATGATATGTAAGTTATAGCAACCTCCTAAATGATATATAAATATCAGCAGCCTCCTAATTAATATGTAATTCATAGCAGTCTCCTAACTGATATAGAAATAATAGCTATCAACGATGGAAAATTCAAAATATAGCAAGGTCTTAGGTGATCTATAAGTGATAGCATCATCCTAAATTATATGAAACTCATAGCAGCCTCTGCAATGATATGTAAGTTATAGCAACCTCCTAAATGATATATAAATATCAGCAGCCTCCTAATTAATATATAATCCATTGCACCCTCCTAACTGATATATAAATAATAGCTATCAACTATGGAAAATTCAAATTATAGCAAGGACTTAGGTGATCTATAAGTGATAGCATCATCCTAAATTATACGTAACTTATAGCAGCCTCTGCAATGATATGTAAGTTATAGCAACCTCCTAAATGATATATAAATATCAGCAGCCTCCTAATTAATATATAATCCATAGCAGCCTCCTAACTGATATATAAATAATAGCTATCAACTATGGAAAATTCAAAATATAGCAAGGTCTTAGGTGATCTATAAGTGATAGGTTCATCCTAAATTATATGTAACTTATAGCAGCCTCTGCAATGATATGTAAGTTATAGCAACCTCCTAAATGATATATCAATATCAGCAGCCTCCTAATTAATATAAAATCCATAGCAGCCTCCTAACTGATATATAAATAATAGCTATCAACTATGGAAAATTCAAATTATAGCAAGGTCTTAGGTAATCTATAAGTGATAGCAACATCCTAAATTATATGTAACTCATAGCAGCCTCTGCAATGATATGTAAGTTATAGCAACCTCCTAAATGATATATAAATATCAGCAGCCTCCTAATTAATATATAATCCATAGCAGCCTCCTAACTGATATATAAATAATAGCTATCAACTATGGAAAATTCAAATTATAGCAAGGTCTTAGGTGATCTATAAGTGATAGCAACATCCTAAATTATATGTAACTCATAGCAGCCTCCGCAATGATATGTAAGTTATAGCAACCTCCTAAATGATATATAAATATCAGCTGCCTCCTAATTAATATATAATCCATAGCAGCCTCCTAACTGATATATAGATAATTGCTACCAACTATGTGAAATTCAAATTATATCAATTTCTCAAATGATCTATAAGTTATAGCAACATACTTTATTATATGTAAATTAGAGCAGCTTCTAAAAGAAACAAGTTATAGCAAACTCCTAAATGATATAAGTTACGGCATCTTACTAAAGGGTATGTAAGCTATGCCATGCTATGTAAAGTTTCCATTGTAACTATTACATAAGTTACAATGGTAACATTCTAATTTATGTTTAATTTGTAGCAATCTGCTAACTGGTAATCATTATTTTTGCTTACTCATTGAGGTATGAATTATTTTACCTTCAAATTGATATGTAATTTACAACAACCATCTAGACATTTTCCAAGTTTTGACAGTTTTTCTAGTATGCATATATACAAAGTATGATAAGGCGATGAATATATATTGTATGATACCATATTCTCCTAAAATTTCCATAAAAATATATAATAGTTAGGAGGTGAATAAATATATATATATATCTACAATGTAGATAAATTAGACCATATAGGAGGCTTACCCATATATATTTGCGTTAACTCCTAATCCCTTATATTCCGCAACCTCCTAACCGGTATATATTTATTCAACTCCTAACTCGGAAATATGGGTATATATATATATATATATATATATATACCCATATTTCAGAGTTAGGAGTTGAATAAATATATACCAGTTAGGAGGTTTCGGAATATAAGGGATTAGGAGTTAACGCAAATATATATGGGTAAGCCTCCTATATGGTCTAATTTATCTACATTGTAGATGTATATATATTTATTCACCTCCTAATTATTATATATTTCTATGGAAATTTTAGGAGAATATGGTATCATACAATATATATTCATCGCCTTATCATACTTTGTATATATGCATTCTAGAAAAACTGTCAAAACTTGGAGAATGTCTAGATGGTTGTTGTAAATTACATATCAATTTAAAGGTAAAATAATTCATACCTCAATGAGTAAGCAAAAATAATGATTACCAGTTAGCAGATTGCTACAACTTACACATAAATTAGAATGTTACCATTGTAACTTATGTAATAGTCACAATGGAAACATTACATAGCATGGCACAGCTTACCTACCCTTTAGTAAGATGCCGTAATCTATATCATTTAGGAGTTTGCTATAACTTGTTTGTTTGAGAGGCTGCTCTGATTTACATATAATAAAGTATGTTGCTATAACTTATAGATCACTTGAGAAAATGCTATAATTTGAATTTCACATAGTTGGTAGCAATTATCTATATATCAGGGAGAAGGCTGCTATAAGTTATATATTATTTAGGAGGCTGCTGCTATTTATAAATTGTTTTGGAGGTTGCTATAACTTACATATCATTGCAGAGGCTGCTATGAGTTACATATAGTTTAGGATGTTGCTATCACTTATAGATCACCTAAGACCTTGCTATAATTTGAATTTTCCATAGTTGATAGCTATTATTTATATATCAGTTAGGAGGCTGCTATGGATTATATATTAATTAGGAGGCTGCTGATATTTATATATCATTTAGGAGGTGGCTATAACTTACATTTCATTGCAGAGGCTGCTATAAGTTACATATAATTTAGGATGTTGCTATCACTTATAGATCACCTAAGAACTTGCTATAATTTGGATTTCCCATAGTTGATAGCTAGTATATACAGTGAAACATGGATAACTCGCCTTCGGATATAGCGAACACATGGTTAACTCGACTGGATTTGCTTGGTCCGTTCCCACGCAATGATAAATGGCTCTATATAACTCGAATTCAACACTGTTATAACGAACTGTTTTTTGCCCAACGGCTACCGAAACGGTTGCTATCGCTTTAGAAAATCACTTTATTCTAAGCCATAGAGGTAAACCTCAACTTTTCGTAATTCATAAGCGTCGTTATTACCTCCATCGGCAAAATATTTTTGTCAACGACTGTTCTAAAGGTTTGGTGAAATTTGATTTATACTGCTATACGATGAATACCACGGGTTAGCCGGGTCACGGGCGCAAGGATTTTCGCCACGCACATACAAAACAAAAACAGCATGTTGTTTTTGTTTTGTATTTGCGTGGCGAAAATCCTTGAGTGCGTGACCCGGCTAGCCCGTGATGAATAGTTTTCCGACGTTGATTCCGTGTTGAATTAACGTCGGAATGTTGAATGTTTAAAACGTCTTAAAAAGTGTTGAAATCAAACGTATACTTTGTCTTAGCTAAAAAAAACTATTCATCGTTTGACCTAAACACAAAATACGTGTGTACATTCAATAAGTATCCATTCAAAAAGCGTGAGTGATATACAATGTACCGTAAAACCTCGTAAAACTTTTAATTGAACTGCCTCGGAGTGTTGCTCTTAACGAATCCCAGGTAAAGTAAGGTAATCTTTCCATAAACTTCAAGAAAGATCGGCAAAATTGATCGTGGGTAAAACGCTCAAAAGAAAAAGATGTCTTTTCTTTTGAGCATTTCAGCAACGATCAAGTTTTGCCAATGTCAATCTAAAAACGTCCTGGCAATAACATCACCTCAAACAACAAACCAATCTCAAGTGATAGAAAAATCTCTATACTTTTTGATAAAAACGTTTTAAACTTTACATTAGAAGCATTTAATTTGAAACAAGCCATTTGTGCTTTTGATTTATATTATAGTTTGTATATGTTCATGTATCTACTAATAAATAAGTAAATACATGGACTTGTGACAGTGCTCTGATAACTTGAACACTCTGATAATTCGAACACTTTTGCTCGGTCCCTTGAAGTTTGAGTTATCCGAGTTTCACTGTATATATCATTTAGTAGGCTGCAATGAATTATATATAAATTAGGAGGCTGCTGCTATTTTTACATCATTTAGGAGGTTGCTATAACTTACATATCATTGCAGAGGTTGCTATTAGTTATATAGAATTTAGGATGCTGCTATGACTTATAGATCACATAAGAGTTTACTATAATTTGAATTTCATATAGTTGGTAGCTACTATTTATATATCAGTTAGGAGGCTGCAATGAATTATATATTAATTAGAAGGCTGTTGCTATTTATATATCATTTAAGAGGTTTCTATAACTTACATATCATTGCAGAGGCTGCTATGGGTTACATATAATTTAGGATGTTGCTATCACATATAGATCACCTAAGACCTTGCTATAATTTGTATTTCCCATAGTTGATAGCTAGTATTTATATAACATTTAGTAGGCTGCAATGAATTATATATAAATTAGGAGGCTGCTGCTATTTTTACATCATTTAGGAGGTTGCTATAACTTACATATCATTGCAGAGGTTGCTATGAGTTACATAGAATTTAGAATGCTGCTATGACTTATAGATCACATAAGAGTTTACTATAATTTGAATTTCATATAGTTGGTAGCTACTATTTATATATCAGTTAGGAGGCTGCAATGAATTATATATTAATTAGGAGGCTGCTGCTATTTATATATCATTTAAGAGGTTTCTATAACTTACATATCATTGCAGAGGCTGCTATGTGTTACATATAATTTAGGATGCTGCTATCACTTATAGATCGCCTGAGAGTTTGCTATAATTTGAATTTCATCTAGTTGGTAGCTACAGTACTATTTATATATCAGTTAGACTGCTATGAATATTATATTAACTAGGTGGCTGCTGCTATTTATATATCATTTAGGAGGTTGCTATAACTTACATATCATTGCAGTGGTTGCTATGGGTTACATAGAATTTAGGATGTTGCTATGACTTATAGATCACAAAAGAGTTTACTATAATTTGAATTTCATATAGTTGGTAGCTACTATTTATATATTAGTTAGGAGGCTGCAATGAATTGTATAGTAATTAGGAAGCTGCTGTTATTTATATATCATTTAGGAGGTTGCTATAACTTACATATCAATGCAGAGGTGCCATGGCTTACACATAATTTGGGATGTTGCTATCACTTATAGATCAACTAAGAGTCTGCTATAATCTGTACAATAAAACAACAATCTGTACAAAACAACAATAATTGTTGTTAGAACTTACATATTGTATAGTATGCTAAGCTTTAACATAGGAATCAATAAATTTGTATTTAAAACAACAACAGCCACCATGCTTGATACTAAAAAATTCAACTAGTCAAGTACCATAGAATGATCGTTGCTTAGTCACCAAACGGAGTAAATTTATTCAGACGTCAAGTTTAATGCGATATTACAAAAGCCTCAACAACAAGAAGACCCTGCTGCCAGTTTAATTTTGCAGCTTCTTGAGTAAGTTGTGGGCTCGGACATAAGTCATCATTATAATTTTCAAACACCAATTTCTTTTAACAGTATACAGCTCTGGCATTTTTGGTAGTTTGCCTCAATCTTCCGATCATGGCTTTTTGAACTCTTAATTTTCTTTTAGGCTGCATAACTTTCTGCTCACTAAAATAAACGAATAATGTAACTCAATATTTATAAATATGGTCTATGTTATAGTTTCTTATTCAGTCACATATCGCTGCTGCACTGCATACAAAAACTTAAAAAAATTAGTTGGTAACAATGCATGGACGCAACTCAGTTACTGTGATTGCTAAAATGAAACACACACATCTTTGCTTGCTGTGCATATTATCTACAGTAATAATATGAATTACTTGCACAACATACTTAGTTACTCAATCTAACATACAATAACAGCAATGTCTTTCTATTCATCTTAAGCCACTCTTAGAACGTTAAGTAAAAACATTTCCCCACTCAGGAATGGAGTGTCAGGTTGCAAAACCTGCGCAATAACACAGCACCATAAATTTGGTAGATTCCAAACAAGCCCATTGTGCCTATGTAGAACCCCGGGAAAAACTTAATGTCACATAGAGAGCCAATAAAAATACAATAACATTCTATCTTGAAGGCATTTTCGCTTTTCAAAACTTCTTTCTTACT
Organism: Watersipora subatra; assembly: GCF_963576615.1. NCBI lineage: Eukaryota > Metazoa > Bryozoa > Gymnolaemata > Cheilostomatida > Watersiporidae > Watersipora > Watersipora subatra. Next base: position 64,181 of record NW_027045312.1, read on the forward strand.
GCAATTTATTGTTAGCAATGATCAGTCGGGCTGGACCCAGCACAGTACCAAATTTTTTCTAACTTTAGATCTCTTGACTTTGGGTGGTTTTATTGATCAATAGTAATACTGAGTGCTATTATTCACATTTTACCAGTAATAATAATGCCCTGAACTGTCAAGAAATTGATAGAACATTCTACTCAGACACATTCACTTAAATTTGGAAAATGACCCAAACAGATATATTTCTCATTGTGTAGTGAATTTCTGATTGTTTTTAGTCAAGCACAGCGTTCTAAGTAATTTTTTGGGCTTGTCGGTTTGACAGTAAGTTGTCAGTAGAGTGGCTGCTGCGGCATATTTCCTTATATTTGGTTTTTCTTTAAAAGAATTATTATAATTTATCTTAGAGCTTGTTTCTTGAATAATACATCATAGTGTACAGTGCAGTACAACAGATAATATCTATTGTCGGTATTGTATTATCTATCATAGTCATTGTTTTATGCACATTTTCTGCACATAAAATAATAGCTAAGACTGCTTGATACAAACTAACTATACAAGTGCATTACTGCGGGTTGGTCTCTTTTAACTTCAAAAAGAGCACATATATTGACAAATACAACGCAATGATAATAAGTAGGTTCAACAACATAAAAAATTCAGCTGGCATTTTTTCTCGCAGCCTTCTTTAGCAAGTTGTTGGCTCGAGCCCGAATTACTATAACACTTCTGTTAGGCAGCGTTGAGTGTATAGCATACAACACTGATCTTGTTGGCAGTTTGCCTGATTTTTCAGTCCAGTGCTTGTCAAATTCTGCTATTTCCTCTGCACTTTACCGTTTTCTGCTGACTGAAAAAGTGAATAATGCGAATTATCATTTATAAAAATCTGATAAGCTATGGCTTTGATGAATCACATATCATTGCTCAGCTCCATTCAAAAGTTAAATAAGGTGGTTTATGTGCGGCAAGTCAAAACAGAATTGACGGTTTCTCAGATACAAGTGAACAATAAGGACATTAATGCTCGTTAGTGTCATTTCTCATTTAGTAATATAATACTTAACCAATGTATTGTTATTCAAAACACACATATACTGTAGAAGGAACTTTGATGACCACTTCTATATACTACTTTAGTAGCTAATTATGAAACTAAATGGTGTGCCACTTGTGTGCATGCGATAGAGCAGTTTGGATTTCTATTTGCTTCAAACTATTAGAGAAATGATCAGGATTAACATTCATTGAGCAGTCTCAATGGCCAGTGTTCAGAACGATTGCTGCTAAGCTTGGTGTGACCTGACTGGGTAGCTATTTATTGAGTCATTAATTAGGCTAATACTTGACCTATGGGGTCAACCACTGTGGTTAAACACGCACTGTTCAGGTGTTCATTGAAACCACTAATGCCTAGATTGCTCTAGATACCTAAATGCCTCTACCTAGGAGAGCTATGTTTTGTAACCTGACAGCAGCAGAACACAAAGACTAGTGTCAGCATTTATGTAGGCAACGAATTTGACTGAAATACTTGAAAAGTTAGACACCTTTATTTTTTCTACTGCATTTGAGCTACAGCAAAATAATCACGCTTGTTTCCCTAGTACATTGTGTTAGTTTAAAGCCACTTATCATAGCATCACCCACATTTAATCTGATGTCTGAAAATCACTCTTCGGTGTTGATAATCCATGTATGTCACTCTGCACTTATTTAAAATCAATGCATTTTTGATTAGATGCTACTACACAAAGGGAAATATACCCTTGGGTTCTTTTTTTAAATTCATGCATTAGTGATTTGCAAATATATGAAAGCAGAGCCTTATTTAAAACTAAAATCTTGTTGCGTCGATATTTGCAAAGTTATGCTTGCTATTTTAACCTTGACCCAAAACTCCAATATTATAACATTCTGAAATACAGCTAAATTGACATAAGGTAGAATCTTAATTTGAAGGCCATGTTAATTTGAGTGCTACTCTAGAAGTGTTGAAAACTAGAGTGTCACCCTTTAATTGACAACCACATCCAGCTGACTGCGACTTCAACATTCTTTGATCTTTGGATCTGATTTTGGACAGGATGGATAGAAAAATGTTGACAAATTTTTACTAACAGTGACTCAGTTACAACAATAGCAATTAATACTTTTGTCAATGCATATTGAAGCGAGTTTTCTAACTTCTAAGCTTTACAGTGTTTTCATTAAAGCTTTGAAAGCAGCACCGTGAAAATAATTAATAACTCTATCAGGCTGATAATAATTTTATTGTTTAAGCGGCCTTGATAGTTCGGCATATATGAAAAAACGGTTTAGCAAATATGATGAAATCTGTACTACTATTTGAGGCTAAAATTTCTTGCACATGTTACAGCATTAGAATAAGCAGTTAACGATGGCATTTTGCAAGCTCAGCGCCCAGTGTATATGTTATCACTGGATCACAGCTTAGTTTGTGTGTTATATAGTTTTTATGTGTTTTTTTTTCAAAAGAAGTAACGTTCACTTGAACGGTGGCGTTCTATCTTTAACCGTCATCTATTATAGTACAGGTCTAGTAGAGGGGCGTTTAAATGAATGGGGATTCAATTAGAGATTACATAATATTTTATTAACCCTTTCACAGCTGCATGCGCATTTAGGCGAAATCAATGGACGACCGGCACATAGTAGTAACATATATAGTAGTAACTTAATTTTATTATTCGTTGACAACATAACTAACAGTCTTTAAGACTTTTTATGGTATTGACAGTGTTGTCCAAAAGTTTCCCTGTAAAATTACCCTAAACTCACGAAGCAATTTTTAATTTTTGTTTAGGACTTTTCAACATAAAAAGAAACATTTGTTCTTTCTGATTTTCGAAATATTTAGTGCTATTATAGCTTTCGCAAGTACATCCAGAATTGAAAACAGATAATTACTTATGTTAATAACATTATTGATGATTGTTGATGACTGACGGATTAAGATTTTAGTGATTACACATATAATTAAAGTAGCAGCTCCAATAGTGACTCCAGTGGTGGTCAAAGTAATAGTTTCGTAAGGGTAAGGAACATGGTAGAGCATTGTTTTTCGAGATTCGAAGGGATCGTAGCTTCACATAGCATTAGCAATGCACGAAGTAGGAATGCATTAAGTTTTTTGAATAGTACTATTTTTTAACGTGTTGGAAAAATAAAATCTATAACAAAACGGTTTTAGATAGAGTTGAAGCTAATAAAGATTGAACATATATTATGAAGCACAATCGACAATTTTCGCCACTATAATTGGAAGGGTTAAAAAATGCAGTGCCATGGCATTCAAACATTGATTTTATAGTAATATTATTTCTTATAAATTTTTTGAAATAAAATTTTTATTAATGTGGCACGCTCTTGTGGAAATTAACCGTTAATCAGCAACATACCCCCTTCAAGAAAGCGTCCAGCTGTGCTTTGTGAGTTGTTGTTGCGGTGACCAGGTTTCTACCAAAATAAGCAAAACAATTTGAATAGCCCAAACAGATGTTATGCAGATTAAAAATTGATGGAAAAGATGCCTGATGTTTTTAGATTTTTCAGCAAATCCGTGTCCATACCTCCCATTTCTAAAATTCCATGAAGCAGTAATAAATTATCTCATGCGATATTCTTCTACAAAATTGAAACATAGATTTTAAAGCTTCAACAATTTAAAGGGTTTCATTTACTCCAGTCACTTACTTATGACTCAGCCTCTAGTTTGAATCCGTATCAAATTACAACTAAAATGCATCAACTTGTTAATTACAATGAAAATAATACATTATCATAACTTTATACTGCCCTAAGCAAGCAAAACGCCCTATCTGACAAGTTTTTCAAAATTCACTTTTTTGTACTTTAATGTGATTTAGGTTGAGATCTAACATGTCTCGAAATTTCATATATCTGAGAGCACCAGAAATAGCACTTTTCACAATGTGCAAAACGCCCTATCCACATTTACCACACATAAAGTGGCAATCAAAGCGCTCTATCTGCAGATACAGCGTTTTGATTGGCCTGAACATACACAAAGTTGGACATTATGAACAGCATTATGTAATCAAAGAGTATATAAACAAAGGGAAGCGAAACTGAAGCATATATAATTGGTTGTTTTAAGGCAGCTCATACAAGCTAGTGCACTTCTAAGTGGTCAATCTTATTGCTATATTTTTTATCATAATATATTTATTATGACAGGACGATATCTAAGTGACAAAAGTCTCGATTTAAAGATCCGACTCAGAGATTTGATGAAAAATTTGTTTTAATTACATGTCCATTGGAAGGTTTTGCTTTTTTAAAATTTTGACATTATTGCACTCAGTTGTTTGCTTTAAATTATTTTCAATAAAAGCGTTTGATCTTTTTTAAACTACTATTTTACTTACTCCTTTCATTTCATGACATCAGGATACCTAGATCTTAGATCATCTCTTAACTTTTAAGCTAAATAAGGCTATTACAGGGCTTTAATCCATGTGTTGACTGGATGAGTAATAGGAATTGCAACATATATCATTTTGTTGACTAATTGCGGGTAAATATCAGAATTTAAACTTGTAATCCTTTGATAATCCAGTCATGGCAAATGGTCTTGTGGCAAACTAACAATGAGAAACCAGTCCAATTAAGCAATCAAAAGGCCCTATCTGCAGTGATAGGGCGTTTTGATTGCCTAGTGCCAGCTTAGTAAATTGTCAATTTAAGCAAACAAAATGCCTTAAGTGAAATAACTCCTTTGATTTTAAAGTTTCACGAAAAAAAAATTCTGTAAAGATTGTTGGATATCTCACCATAATAAATAAAAAAAACAACTAAAATACTGCTAATACTGATGCCAGGCTCGACCAAAACGCGTTTGTGCTTGTGCTGAACAATTTACAAATATCAAGATACAGCGTTTTGCTTGCTCAGGGCAGTAAAGTATAGGCTACTAATAATTCTGCCTGTTTGGTGCTATCAATCAGCTAACACTACTAATCAGAATAAAAAGCATCCATAATTATTTTAATGCTTTTTAAAAAGTTACAAAAGTTAGGAGCATTGACAGAGTCACAGATATTCATCAATTGCTCGCTACTGTGCTATATGTTACCATAACTATTTTAATGTGTGTCGGTTAATCTCACAAAGCTTCCCTCGTGTATAATTACAAAGTTATCATTTTATGAAAATTAGTAATAATTTCATTCTTTTATCATTATAAAGTTGGGGTTTCTTGACCTTTTAAACTTGACAATATTACGATCTTGCAATTAAGGCAGTAAAATCCAAATCCAAAATAGCTGCGAAAACCTATGCATTGTTGTTTGCCGTTGCAATTTGATGACATGAGTAAGTTGCTTAGATATAGTATTTAAAGTGGCTCGCCCTAAAGGTCAAAAATGGCCACTACCGGTCTAACCTTTTGCATTGGTATTGAGGCGAAGTAAAATACTTTTTCATGATGCCTTTTCACCATAATATGGTACAATTAATTCAATGACAATATTGGCAAAAGTAATATAAAACAATTGTGACAAACAAATATACCAATTGTGACATGATTAGTCTGTTCTTCTGCTGCTGCAAAACCCTAAATGGCTAGACGCGTGAAAAAAGCAAAATGTTTAGCGGCTACAATCTCGCTAGAAGGTTGAACTTATGTAATAAGTCTTTAGGTTGTGTAGGAATGAGAGGTTGGCTTGTTTCTTACAATATATTTAATCAATTGACTAGCATGCAAGAAGATAGCAGGCCATGCCACATTAGGAGAATGAGTCACTTTAAGCACAAATCACAATTGCATAAGTACATAGGCCATTTCTGCTAGTGAGAAGACCTTGGAGAATAAGACCACATTATGCAATTCTGTGCAGATTTTATTACTGCAGTTATACTTGTGCTGCAATACTTCTAATAGAGTGAAAAGCAAATGAGCTGCCCAACCACAACCTCCTTCATTATAAAGTTACAAAGAATAGGAATAACAACAATAGCTTTCATTCGGAGGCTGAGGCTATTGAGAAGTAGAAAGTGAATTAGCTAAGCAGGCAATAGTAGAACACATATAATAAGAGCATAGGCATCATGATTGAGGTGTATGCAGGCAATGAATTTATGTACAATTTCACTACCAAATTTTTTAGTAAAGCTAGACACCTTTGGCTAAATAGTGCTAGATATAGGTCAAAACAAGCCAGTGACAAATCTCATGTTATGCATCCCTGTTTGGACACTTTATTTCTAAAGTGTTTAATGCATTGGAAGTTTAACATAAAAGTGTGCCAAGAATGCACAAAGAACATTGACAGCAATAACTGCATAGTACTGACAGCAATAACTGAATAGAACATGATGTTTAATTAAAGTGTAACATAAAAATAAACGTTTTATTTTGTTTTGGTAAGCTTGCAGCAAAAATGTTTGTTGTGCACATAAAATATTGTTTTGCTCCAAATACTTTACAAACAAGTAATAATAACTTTATTGATGCAAGTTGCACTGAAATTATATTTGCTACGAGCACCAATGGAAGTCAAAATAAGTAATACAATTCTGACAGACCTTTTAAAAAAAAGGCCTTTGCTGCTACAAAACAGTGAGTAGACCCATAGGAAGAGAAGTATAGGTTCTTATACTGCTAAAACTACCTTTGGTTCAGAAATCAGATTTTAAAATAGCAATGAATTATTATAAGCATTGGCAAATGTTGGTGATGGATAGGAAACAAAGCTGGGTATTGCACATGCTGGTAGTTTAGCTAATGTAAATAGATTTCCTACACTACCTAATTGAAAGCATCAATGCAAAATCTAAATACATGTAAATACTTACTAGCCATAGTACAGAGTGACCTTTTAATGTTTGTCAACATAACATCCATACCGCTTTGAGCATCTTGAAATTATATTAAAGTTTCTTTCATTATGAGCTCCCTTTGACATTTTAAAGTATTAAAATGGGCAAATACTAGTTGCATTTTCAGAGAACTTTTCAATTTAAGTCATATGCCACAAAAAGTTCCTCTGCGTTGTTTGTAGTATATTCTAAAAGTGCTAACACTACATTTGTCTTAAATTTTAAAGTTGACACAAATAATTGAGCAAATTATGTAGCTTATTAGTAAAACTTTTGTTAACATCAGCAAACAAACTGCATACATGCTGCCCGATACCGAAGGCCAAAAATAATAATATATATTGCTATTTATATTTTTACCAATAGTTTTGCAGTTTTGTTATTGTATAGCAATTTGTATAAAACGTACTGTATTTCAGCTTTGAGTAACTATGAGTTTTAGTAGTGTTCTGGCCCTTCCTATCGCGTGTTTTCAACATTCTGAGGTAATAATTAAAAGCCATGAGTTGAATTGCGCAACTTCAGCAGCATCTTATACATATATATCATTCGCCAAACTCATTGTCTTAATCATCAAAGTTCACTAAATCATTCAAAAGGAAATACATACACTTGTAACTTTAATTCTTTAATAGCTTTACCCTTTTACTGCCACCCATGTACAAACTAAGCTACCGGCCTACCGCCAGCCATTTCACCGAAAATTGCCAATTTAGCTTTATGATATGTACATGAAGCATGTATACAATTTTGTTTCAACTTCAAAGTTTATCTAGAAACTTTTTGTAATATATTTTATTTTGCTAAAATGTTAACATATAGTGCTATGCAAAAATCAATGTACCTTCACTTTGTGCATTGCTAAAGCTATGTGAAGCTACGATCGCTACAAAGCTAAAACGATGCTCTACAATGTCCCTTACACTTACAAAACTATTATTTTCATTATCATCAGAGTCACTGCTGCTACTTTAATTATCTGTGTAATCACAAAAATCTGAATTTGAATTGGCTATAATGTCATCAACATACATGTAAATAATTATCTGTTTTCTGACTTGCGCGATACTTAACAAAAGTTAAACAAAAAATTCCATTTTTATTTTGGAAATTCTCAAAAACAATTTGAAACTGCTTGGTTATCTTAGACTAATCTATTAGAGAAATTTTCGAACCACACTGACAATACCATAAAAGTTTTAAAATCATCCGTTATGTTTTTAACGGATAATAAAATTAGGTGACCACGCAATTGTTGGAAAATTTGCAAAAATGTGCATACGGCAGTTGCTGATAGATTTAGCATAAATTCGCATATGGTAGGGTAAGAGTAAAAACCAACAAAATATTTGTCAATCTCCTGCCTCTAAACATGATATCTCAAATCTAATAATTACTCTCAGTGTTGGCTGAGTAACTAAAAGTGATAATAGGTAACCATAGAAAACTATTCATTTTATATAAATTTTATATAATTATGCAATTGCTAAGCAATTGCAACCATGACTCATAAAGACTAAGAAGAGCAATACTAAATCTCTTTGCTATGCTACATTCCTTTGATTGGTGTGCGCTATTTATATTATGTAATCTGCCAATAATAGATGAATAGAACACAAAAGTGGCATAATGGTTTATGTAAGCGTTTAAAATAATACAATGCCTGTAAAAAATGACAACTTTTCTTACTGAAGCTTTGGCTATATCAAATTATCACACTATTTTTTGGCTCGCATGTATAATGTGCTAGTTTACAGCAACTTATTGCAATATCGCATACCTTTAATTTGATGTCTGCAAATCAGTCTTTGGTGTGGGCCATCAATGCTTCTCATCCAGCAGTTATCTATAACTAATTGATTAATTTGATTATGAAGCGTCATTGATTATTTGCAACTATACAAAGAAAAACTACTTTTGGGCATGCTGTTACATTCTTACGTAAGGTATACTTTTGCTAGTTACAGTAAAACTTTGTACAGTATATTTTGTGTTGGTGAATTTAAAGTTTTGCTTATCATAGTAACTTTGCCAAAACGTCAAACATTACTACATTTCAAAATACAACCTTACTGACATAATTTTTTATAGTTTGTAATCTATAATTATTTACATGTTAAAAAATATTATAAAATTCGGTAGATGAAACCTTGATTATTTTGACATATTTTTTATGCAAACCAACGTGTAATTAGCAACATACCTTTTCTAGAAAAGAACATCCAACTTTGTCTAATACTTTCTGCCATCTGATGAATATACTGGCAATAATGCTTACCAAGTTTCTACTAAAAATGAATAGATAATTCAAATAACATGAACAGATATACAAACCAAAGTGAATGCAAAATACACATTTTAGTTCACTGGTTAGTTTTTTGGCAAACTTGAATGTCTGCCTCCTACTACTGAAGCTCTATAAAACAGCTAAGCTCTTAATTACTACACAATTACTACACAAGATTCAAACTAAATACTAAAAGTTTTAAAATTCAAAGGCTGCATATACCCCACTTACTTGCTTATGCCTATGCATGTACTACTATTACTTACAAAATCATAACTGAAATACGCAAACTCTCACCATTCATGATAACAATAATACGATAACATAATGACCATGTTATTCTAATAACAGTTTTGACTGTTGGTAGAACCACATTAATAACTTTACTTATCATTATAAAAACGCATCAAAAATTATTATAATAATAACTGAAAATAGATTAAAGTTAGAGATTTAACTGATTCACTAAAATAACTATTAATTGTCAGCTGGCGTGTCTGTGTTGATGTTACAAAACTGAACATTCGTGTAACAATAAAAAAGTCCAAAATAAGGATTTTACAAAAAGTTTTGATATTCTCCTTTATGGTATTATAATGCTGAACTTTCTTGACTTTTCTATGCAGAACAATATCATCAGTTGGATGACATAAACGGGTGCAAAAAAATATATCAAACGTGTTCTATGCTACATTCCTTAAAAATTATAATAATTGAAACATACTTTTTTCACGCTAGTCCTATTTCAATATTAAATAAAAATTATACTGCTTTTTTACAACTGTATGTTTCAAGTAAATAAACTGTAAATTGACTAAAATAACATGAACAACTTACCAAATGTGACGTGCTCCCTTACATGTAGTTATTCTGCTGCTACCAAGCTCTAGTAGACTACATTGGTGAAGAACTAATAGTCCTAACAGCTAAAGCAACATTATAACAGCCACATCTCGCTAGCTGTTATATACTGTGGTTATACTTTTACCACTTTATTTCAATAAATTTAAAAAATCAATTCTTCGACTAAAAAACCATCTCTCAGGTATTGCGTTTGGATGCAAAGTTTCAAAAAAAGATTTGTTTTGTGGCTGGATGCAACGGCAGCAAAAATATGAATTGTACTGATTATAGACTTATTTAAACTTTTACTACAGCCATGCTTAAACATCAGTGGAAACCATAATGTGCAATTATTGTGAATTTTCACAAAAAAGAGCAGATCAATGAGAAACCGTGCAAAAAAGGGAGTGCTTAAATGACAGTCTTGAAAACCATAAAGAGGGTCAGCAAATAAATTGTAATGTATTGTAGTTTTTTAATATACAACTTTATCTTTCAAATCTAATAAAGCTATCATGAATATTAGCAAAACTGATTGTATCCGACATAGCTGCTAATTCTTTGTATTGGCTGATGATTAGTCATAAGCTTATTGCAATATGTTTTTAAATAGATTGTGCTATTAACTGAAACGATACCAAAACACTTAAAAGTAAGAATATTTTAAAATTGATATATGCCTCCTAGTTCCATATATAAGAGCCTCCTAGAGTTTATAATTTATTGATAGAAAATTACACATTTTTGTTGGAGTTGTCTCCTCTTTTCCATATATATGAATATAGATATATAAGGCAATTATGGGAATCATGTTTAAAATACTTCTGTAGGGTTGTTAAGCACTATAAACACTGCTAGAATTAGGAGGCTCCCTGGACGCCTCCTAATTTTTCAGAGCCTCCTAACATGGATTATATATTGATAGAAGCCTCCTAGTTGGGAAATATAGTTCTATATATATATATATATATATATATATGCGCTAGATGCACTCAAAAAGGCTAAAGGTCGCTTAGTTTTAGAAGCAAAAAGCAGCATGTTGATAGCAGGAATGCAGTGAAATAAAAAAAGTGTGATGACAAGAAATTTATTTATGCTCATGAACACAGACTATTAAAATAGGATTAATATGATTTCAAATAAAAGACAATAAACATTGTAGCGTGTATTTTCAGGTCCAGCCAAATACTTTGCTCGGATGTAATCTCGATGGCCTTTTACTGCTATAAGTTTTTGTTTTGTTTTTATTTTTCAGTTATTCTATTTGAAAATACTCTTTTTATTAATTTGGTATTTTACAAAATAATTTTTCAAGCTCACACTTGAATTTGTTTGCTGTGGTGAGAGTGAAAAAAAGACAGTAAAATTAATTCGGATAGAGTGAGAGAAAGACAATGAGAGACAGTTACGGAGAGAAAGAGAGATATTGGGAGAGAGCAAGAAAAAGAGTGTGAGAGAGTGAAATACTGTGAGGGAGTGTAAGAATGAGAGACAGAGTAAGAGAGTATAAGAGAAAGCGAAAGATTATCAACATCTCTCAAACAAATCTATGTTGAAATGACCAATTTAACAATTTAATCCCTCAAAAAGAGTTCTGATAAGTACCTGTAGCTATTAGCATACCTTCCAGTATGCCCGAGTTACGGATTTTACAAACACTAAAACTTTAGATAGCATACATGTATATACATATAGCTTTGCTCTAATTTAATTTTAACACATTTAGTGAAGCCTACTGTTTGTTCCAGTAGAAAAAATAAAAATGGACTGCATCACCTAATTTCAACTGTACTATTCTTATCACCATCTTAAATAAATATATCGATAGGTAATCTAATGATTGCTCATTTAAACATATGCTCAACATGTTTAGTTCAATTTTAAAACCACCTTCTACAAATACCTTGTTAATTTCTTACTTGTGTTTTAGATGATCCTGTTGCTAAAGAGATCAATGCAATCGCACTCATTAGGTTCACTCTGAAGTAAGATCAGGTCTCAGACAGTCCTAAGAGTTGGATTTAGCTGCAAGGTAAATATGTTGGATGAGGTGTTGTAATGAACGTGTACCGGTCAAGAGAGGTGCTCATTCAATGACTAGCCAATTTTTGATCTTTTGATTTCAGTTTTAATCTAAGCTAAACTTGATATTAATTGAGTTACTGTGAATATAAAGTCTATTTAATGAATGTAACAAAAAGAAACAATAACTCAGCAGGAGGTCAAACAATTCAGTTTTTTTCTATCAATAGACTATCAGCATGTTTACTAATATTTCTAAGCTTTACATTCCTTGATATCAATTAACCATTTCATGTTAGCAAACATTGTGTGTAGCTGTGAGTACATTAGATAAAGTGTTGCAGTCAACACGTACATGTTATAGTCAACTTGCTATATGTAAAAGCGTGGTCTTGTGGACTAGCTGTTCTAAGTGAGCTTATCAATATATGCCAACAGAAATTTACAGTTTCTTGTTAACTTTATTTAGCAGCCCCTTGGCTAGTTTACAGGCCAACTCTCTCAAGTAAAAGCACACTTATTGCAAAGACGCCATTTGCTTATATATTTTCATTCGCATAATTGACAGGAAGTGATAATATCTAATGAGCTAAACACAGGATATAAAATGCTAACAAGTCAGATATAATATTATAATAATTGTGTTACATGCAGGAACATTCAGAGATCGCATGTGTCAGACGGAACAGATCAGTTGCCTAACAATAGCATGGATTGGCAAAAAGACAAAGCCATTACAGAGTTAGTCAGCTGGATGGCAGTGGTGATTATTCCGCTGTTTATATCGATAGTGTCAATCAGTATGCAGCGGCAATG